>NC_091962.1:6076762-6141762 GCF_031021105.1 Erythrolamprus reginae | reverse complement strand
ATGCCAGTGTTTCCCAACCTTGGCAACTTGAAGATATTTGGACTTCAACTCCCAGAATTCCCCAGCCAGTGAATGCTGGCTGGGGAATTCTGGGAGTTGAAGTCCAAATATCTTCAAGTTGCCAAGGTTGGGAAACACTGGCCTATACCATGGTTTTTCAAAAAATATTAATTAAAAAATACTTCGCGGTTTTTTTTCCCCATACCATGGTTTTTTCCACCCAATGGCGTCATACGTCATCGCCAAACTAATAATTTTTGCAAATAAATAACAAAAAAAACAATTATTGTTAATAAATTATTATGTTTATAAATATCAGGATCACTAACTGTCTTATTCAATGGTGAGTACCAGTAATAATGGTGAGTAAATGGTTGTTAAGGGAATGGGAAATGATAATTTAGGGGTTTAAGGTGTTATGGGATGATTTGTGATACTGTCCATAGCCAAAAATGGTGTATTTACTTCCACATCTCTACTTCGCGGAAATTCGACTTTTCTATCTCTTTGTGTTTCTTTTTCTGGGTTACATTATTTCTCATTACTGTGAATTGGTAGTTCAGTAGGCATCAATAGGTGATTAGCAACAGTTTGTCTGCTTGCTTAGTTGACTATAATTAAAAGGATGTGTATAGAATGTTAAAGTTTCAAATATTTTTTCTTTACTTAATCAGTCGTACCACTTGTCCCAAATTCTGTATTGTCTTTTCCTGGAGTTCCAATGTTAACTTGTTAACTGGTATTTTATTAAATAATATATTACAACACCATTTGGTTTCGAATACTTTTTTCCTTGCTTTCCTCCTCTAAAATTTAGGTGCGTCTTATACTCCGAAAGATACGGTAATTGCTATAATCTGGCCGAATTCTGTCCATGAGCGAACAACCCTAGAGAAACAACTCAGAAAGCAATTCCAGGCGTCGTTTCTTTGGGTTGACATTAACCCGTCCAATCTGTTGCTGATTCCCCATTTGTTTCCACTATTATCATGAGGACTAGGAACTTTAAAAAGAAAAGGCAAAAATTCCAAGTCTCATCTCAGCAATATAATTCCGTAATCCGTCTGTCTACAACAGGGATGGGTGTCTCTGGACTAGACTCCCCAGGAACCCTACTACTGGTCCTACTTTACCTGTGGCGCTGGGTACAGATGTGAGCTCTTCCTGACGGATCTCCTTAAGCTGAAGGATCTTTTCCAAGGCTTGAGGAATTTTGGGGCCCACCCCGGAATCATCGATCTGGAAAGGTCAAAAAATCAACATTCAAAGATTATAACCTGTTGGCAGCAAATTTGATTTGTGCAATACAAGGCTTAGATATACAGTGGTCCCTCTACTTACGAACTTCATTCGTTCCGTGACCAGGTTCTTAAGCAGAAAAGTTTGTTAGAAGAAGAAATTTTTCCCATAGGAATCAATGTAAAAGCAAATAATGTGTGCGATTGGGGAAACCACAGGGAGGGTGGAGGCCCTGTTTCCTCCCAGGAGATTCCTAGAGGCCCCACGGAGGCTTCTCCCTGCTTTTTCTGGCCCTGTTTCCTCCCAGGAGATTCCTAGAGAGGCCCCACGGAGGCTTCTACCTGCCTTTTCCGGCCCTGTTTCCTCCCAGGAGATTCCTAGAGAGGCCCCACGGAGACTTCCCCCTGCCTTTTCCGGCCCTGTTTCCTCCCAGGAGATTCCTAGAGCGGCCCCACGGAGACTTCCCCCTGCCTTTTCCGGCCCTGTTTCCTCCCAGGAGATTCCTAGAGAGGCCCCACAGAGGCTTCTCCCTGCCCTTTTCCAGCCCTGTTTCCTCCCAGGAGCTTCCTAGAGGCCCCACGGAGGCTTCTCCCTGCCTTTTCTGGCCCTGTTTCCTCCCAGGAGATTCTCAGAGAGGCCCCACGGAGGCTTCTCCCTGCCTTTTCCAGCCCTGTTTCCTCCCAGGAGATTCCTAGAGGCCCCACGGAGGCTTCTCCCTGCCTTTTCCGGCCCTGTCTCCTCCCAGGAGATTCCTAGAGAGGCCCCACGGAGGCTTCTCCCTGCCTTTTCCAGCCGTTTCCTCCCAGGAGATTCTCAGAGAGGCCCCACGGAGGCTTCTCCCCCCGCCTTTTCCGGCCCTGTTTCTTCCCAGGAGATTCCTAGAAAGGCCCCATAGAGGCTTCTCCCTGCCTTTCCCGGTTACGGTTTCGGAGGCTCGGGTTTGTAAGTGGAAAATGGTTCTTGAGAAGAGTCAAAAAAATCTTGGAACACCGGTTCTTATCCAGAAAAGTTTGTAAGTAGAGGCGTTTGTAGGCAGAGGTACCACTGTACTTTCACTTTAGGAAATGTTGGGAAAGAGAAAAGGCATTTAAGCGGATGGAGTGGATCAACTTTATGATGAATCAGGCTAAGAACCCCCTGGAAAGAGGACACAAAGAATTTTACCACGGAGGCCTACTCACTTATGCGCCTGCTACCAGGCGCACGCTGTACAAGCAGAAAACAGATCTCTTCATGAACCCAGACAAAATTCGTAGGCAATTTCCAATTAATTGAATCCCATTCCTACTTTTTTTTAAAATAATTTTTTAAATTAATTTTAAATGTTAAAACATACAAACTACATACATACAACATAAAAACAGTGTCCTGTGAAGGTGCACCCATCACCTGACAACATACATATATACCCCACCACCAATTGGAGGGTCTGTACTAACATCTTTGATCTTCTTCTAAGCTGGAATCTGCATTCTATTTACATATCAAAGAGTGATTATAATTTATTCTTTATGGCTAAATCACAAATTCTACTTGTCATATAACCTCTCACCATTTCCCATCGCTCCATCAGTTTTTTCAATTTATTTTCATTATACATATTTATCTTTACCTCTATAATTTCAAAGCAAATGTGGTCCACCATGTACCGATACCAATTCTGTATCGTCCATTTTGCTGCATCTTTCCAACCCAATACAATTACTGCTTGGGCGCTTTCCAATGCTGCTACTTTTATTTCTTTAAATTCTCTTAAGTCTCCCTTTTTTTACCAGTACTGCTATTTCTTTTGTAATTGTCCAATTAATATTTAACATCCTGTTCATTTTATCTTGCACTACTTTCCAAAATTTCTGTACTACTGAGTCCCATTCCTACTTTAAGAGCTGAGGTATCAACAACTGGCTCTTCTCCACACACCCCTTCCTCCCTCACCTACACATAGCTCAATTTCTCCTGCTACAAACTGGATGGATGGATGGAAGAATGAATGGATGGATGGATAGAAGAATGAATTGATGCATGGATGGATGCATGGATGAATGGATGGATGCATGGATTGATGAATGAATGGGTGGATGGATGGATGGATGGTTTTAAAAACAGCCTCAATTCCCCCTTGGCCACCTCTAGCCATAAATGGACTTACCTCCCGACTGTCTTCTCCAGGAGGAGGAGGGGGGCCACGGGGTCTTGAGCTGGCTATTCCCATGGGGGAGCTGGGAGCGGTGTTCACTGGAATAGGGAAACCGAGACTCAAATTAACTCAAGAAATACCACTTTTGCCGTTTCCTTGCTTAAAAGACAAAACAAAGAACACCACGAGTGCTGGAGTTTGTAGTAAGCAACAGCTTGAACAAGGAACCAACGCCAAGAATACCAACATTAACAGGGCAACTCCCTTGTATATAAATAGTGAAAAACCCACTCCCTTCCAGCACTGGATGATGTTAGCTAGTTGGGTCATGAAATGTCGGCAAGAAAACCATCAAGTTCAAGACCATCCAGAGCCCCACTTTTCCACGTGTTTTTTTACACAGTATGCGGGTGCTAGCTCTTAAATATAAGGCTGAAAGAGTCAAGCAAGGCCACGACCAGCCAAGCTGCTGGAGCAGAATTAATTCTAGAGGTCAAACCCAGCTATCGGGGGGATGCCCATGATTGCTCTCGCAGCCGCATTCTGCACGATCTGAAGTTTCCGAACACTTTTCAAAGGTAGCCCCATGTAGAGAGCGTTACAGTAGTCGAGCCTCCTGATGAAGACACGAGTGACTGTGAACAGTGACTCCTCGTCCAAATAACCATCACTCTACTAGAAACTGTGGGGTTTTGGTTTTTTTTATTGCAAGGAGCCCCCAACTTCCTGTCCCGGAACAAAAGCACTTACTTCTAGGGTGGCCTTGAGGTCTGGACATCAGATCTGGAACTGTCCGAGGTACTGAAGGGGCTAGCTTCGACATCTCTTGCTGGCGGGCCTGCTCCATTAGCACAGCTGCCTGGGGGGGGGGGGAGGAAAGGGGGGCCAGGGGGGAGAGAGGGGTGTCAACAAGGGTCCAACCCTGCAAACTTTTCTATCAAACTTTTGACGCTCCCCCCGCCCCCCAATCTAAGAATGGATGGAAAGCAAGCGGGAGCCCGTTTCTTTCTCTCTAAAAAGCTTCCGATAAATTCCAATTCCCAGGAAATCACTTCTTAAGTGTTGTGATTCAGCCTGAGGCTCCTCAGGGACCGGCTGTGTCTCTGCTGGATCCAGGCCCGGAGGAGGAGGACAGTGAACAGGAGGGGGAGGACCAGGCAGACGGGGGAGAGGAAATCAGGAAGAGGATGAGGGGGAGCAGCCTGAGAGCCCGGGGGGGGCTCTCCCCAGCCAGTAGCCTGGCCTCATTGGATGCGGAAGCACAGGCTATGATTGACATGAGACAGAGACGTGCAGCTCAGAGATGGGACCAATTAGAAAGGTATTGGCATCACTGAATTGGCAACAGCTGGGTTTGGGTGTGGTTCTCCTCAGCAGGGTTTAAAAGGCAGGCCAGCCCTTTCAGCCATGTGGAGCGTTATCAACTGGGAGTTCTGTGACCCTGCTTTGCTTCTCGGCGTCTCTGATCTTGGCTTGTGGCCTAGAAGACTTGGGGGAGGCATAGGTTTGTTATCTCCAGCGTTGTTTTTGACAGCAAGAATCCTGTTTTACTTCATGGCCTTCGTGAAACCTCTGTGAAGTTTCAGTGTGTTCCTGTTTGTAAGGACATTTTCTGTTACCTGTGTTTGCTTTGAATTCTATAAACTGCCTTTGATTTTTACCAGTGTGTCTGGCTTCTCTTTTTGGGTTGGTGACATTAAGTAATAAAACTCACTATTTCATTCAAGCAGGATAGAAGAATTGCAATGCATAGTTTAAGTAGCCTATGAAGCGGAATTCTATCTCATTAAGAAACCAGCCAAAATCAGTCCTTATCACATTCCTATATAACTCCCTTCTCATTAATCAAAACGTAGGCAGAAGGTCACCAAATACGTTTGCGAACACAGGAACCCCGCACAGAATGTATTTGGGGACAGAGATCATAATTTTTAGGATTTCTTTTCAGACACACCACAGTTTCGCGGCTCTTCCACGGAGCAAACGTTGAAAGTCCACACCCCCATTTCCCACAAACCTTCCTTTATATTGCCTGGAGGTGTCATCACACCCGAAAGAGCTAAGGCTGTGACTTAATACCTTTTACTCTGGATCGCCTCTCGCCTTCTAGCCATTCCTCTCTAACGAGGATCTATCTAATTGTTTTCCACTAACATGTCTTCCTCACTCTCTGACTGAGGCCAATCGCCCAATGTCATATCATCCCCGCAGACTCTTCCCAGGCACTGTCTGCCTCACTCTCACTCACAGTTTCCTCTGGCAGCCCCGCTGACCCAGGGTACCCAGAGGGGCCTGGCTCATCCTCTTCAGAATCAGGCATGACCCGAGGTGGGCAAGCATCACTAACAACACCCTCGTGACTTTAGATTTGGGTTTTCTCCAGTTGTGCTAACATGGCTCTGTTAATAAATTGGAACGTTGAAGAAGGCCCAAGACTTGGACTCCTGATATATTTCTCGGATGGTCTTTGGAACGCTGACCCACCGTGTGTCGTTTTTAGAAACATAGAAGACTGACGGCAGAAAAAGACCACACGGTCCATGTAATCTGCCCTTATACTATTTCCTGTATTTTATCTTAGGATGGATATATGTTTATCCCAGGCATGTTTAAATTCAGTTACTGTGGATTTATCAACCACGTCTGCTGGAAGTTTGTTCCAAGCATCTACTACTCTTTCAGTCAAATAATATTTTCCCACCTTGCTTCTGGTCTTTCCCCCAACTAACCTCAGATTGTGCCCCCTTGTACTTGGGTTCACTTTCCTATTAAAAACACTTCCCTCTTGAACCTTATCACATCTTTAAATGTTTCCATCATGTCCCCCCTTTTCCCTTCTGTCCTTCAGACTACACAGATTGAGTTCGTGAAGTTTTTCCTGCTGTTTTATGCTTAAGACCTCCCACCATTTTTGTAGCCCGTCTTTGGACCCGTTCAATTTTATCAATATCTTCTTGCAGGGGAGGTCTCCAGAACTGGACACACAGTATTCCAAAAGTGATCTCACCAGCGCTCTATACAGCGGGATCACAATCTCCCTCTTCCTGATTGTGATACCTCTAGCTAGGCAGCCAAGCATTCTGCTTGTTTTCCCTACTGCCTGACTGCACTATTTTGAGACTGTCAGAAATCACGACCCCTAAATCCTTCTCTTCTGAAGTTTTTGCTAACACAGAACAGCCAATACAATACTCAGAGTGAGGATTCCTTTCCCCAAATGTTTTTGGGGTTTGGGGCCTGACAGATTATAAGAGCCAGAGTGGAAGACAACGGAAAGATGCCAAATTAAGGAATGCTGCTGGTGGGCTGCTACCCAGGTACACGTCTCCGCCACCTCCCCACCTACCTGCGCATCTCCAAAGCAAGGTGTGTCGTCGTTACCTGCTTGCCTCTCTCCTCCTGTTGGATCAACATGGCGGCTTGTTGCTGAGCCAGCTTCATTCGCTCCTCCTCGGGCAAGGAGGAAGGGTCCATCTGCATGCGAAGAGGCGCGGCCAGATTGGGGGGCGGCGGAGGGGGTCCCACGCCCATGGGGAAGTTGAGGCCCATGCCAGGAGGAGGAGGAGGGGGAGGCTGCATTGGGGGCATACCCATTGGAGGTGGGGGCAAAGGAATGCCTTGGACCTGAATGAGAGAGAAAGGCGTTAAAAGTCACAAGAAGCGCTTCCTGGACTTGCTGGCTTCAGAAATCTTGCATCAACTCTAAAGTTGGCCTGACTGAGGATTGATTGATTGGATTTAAACACCGCCCCTCTCCAAGGGCTTCAGCGCTGACACTCCAGAGAAGAAATGGGGAATAGAAAGAGAGTTGGGGTGTTGGGGTCAAAACAAAGTACTTTCTCTTGGGAACTGTTGTACATACTCCTGGTCAGTTGGAGGATGATGAAGAGCTTGAGGACTCTGATACAGATAGTGTTTATGAATTAGTGGTAGGCCCTGGGTTACAGGTATTAGAACAGGTGGGAGGCCAGCCACAGGATGTTGCTATGAGTCCAGAATCTAGTGAGGAAGAAACAGACATTTGCTGGGTTAATCCTCAATTCAGAAGGGTCCAAAAACGCAAGGAACAGGTGTTAGGAAAAAGATATTAAGGGGAGGAATGGGTTAAATACTGGAGTGATGTATTTGGTACGTCAGGGGGCCAGTGGGGAAGAAGGGTGGAGTTTCAATGTTGTAGTTTTAAAATAAAACGTGTTTAGCTCCGGAGCGAGTAGGTTTATTCTGTGTTATTTTGCAGTCATTCCTGCTGTTTTTGAATCATGCTGTAAGTACATAAATCTTGGGAGATGGAGGAGGCTGGAAGGAATGTATGTGGAATGTAATTAAGAGATAATGGGAGAAAAGGAATGTGTCAGTCTGTATTGCATTTTGAATACGGAAGTGAAGAGAATAAAAATGGAGTTTCTTTGTTTATGACATACAGTGTTCTCTCGATTTTCGCGGGTTCGAACTTCACGAAAAGTCTATACAGTGATCCCCCGAGTTTCGCGATCTCGATCATTGCGAAACGCTATATCGCGATTTTTCCACCCGATGACGTCACTCCCTTCCTTTCTCATCTTTCTTTCTCTCTCTCTCTCTTTCTCTATCTTGCTTCTTCCTCTCTCACACTCTCTTCCTCCCTCTCTCATCTCTTTCTTTCCTTCTCTCTCTTTCTCTATCTCTCCCCCTCTTGCTCTCGAGCGGCGGGTGGCACCCAGGGAAGGTTCCTTCGGCCGCCCACCAGCTGATCTGCTCGGCAGCGCAATAGCAGCGAGGAGCCGAAGATGGGGTTTCCCCTTTGCGTGGGCAACGGGGAAACCCCATCTTCGGCTCCTCGCTGCTACTGCGCTGCCGAGCAGATCAGCTGGTGGGCGGCCAAAGGAACCTTCCCTGGGTCTTCAACTCCCAGAGCGGCGGACAAGCGGAAAAGCGGCGGACAAGCGGGCAGGCAGGTGGCTCCTCAGCTGCTGGGTCTTCCCAGGTGCGGAAGTAAAAACACCATCTGCGCATGCGCGGCCATGGAAAAAGGGGCGCGCATGCGCAGATGGTGTTTTTACTTCCGCACCGCTACATCGCGAGAAATAGATTATCGCGAGGGGTCTTGGAACGGAACCCTCGCGATAATCGGGGGATCACTGTACCACGTTTTTTAAAAAATATTAATTAAAAAGTACTTTGCGGTTTCCCCCCCTATACCACGGTTTTTCCCGCCCGATGATGTCATATGTCACTGCCAAACTTTCGTCTGCCTTTAATAAATATTTTTTAAATAATTTTAATAAGTAAACATGGTGAGTAATAATCTAAATGGTTGCTAAGGGAATGGGAAATTGTAATTTAGGGGTTGAAAGTGTTAAGGGAAGGCTTGTGATACTGTTCCTAGCCCAAAATAGTGTATTTACTTCTGCATCTGTACTTTGTGGAAATTCGACTTTCGTGGACAGTTTCGGAATGCATCCCCGAGGGAACACTGTACTGCATTAAGTAAGCGTTATTTTAAAGTTCTACCAGAAACCAGAACAGGAACCAAAGACATTCCTTCAGGCTCGGAAGGAGGGGACTGGAGTCACCTAGTGATTGGACCGTATCCCAATTGGACCATGTGACTGATGGTTTTCAAAAAGTGATAGTTACTTTTAACTAGGTGAAAACCCCCTGAGAATAATCAGTTGGTTTTCACCAGCCTCTGCTAATATGACATATCCAATAAACTTATTAACTTTCACAATAAGCTAATAAGGATCGACCAGAATGCTCAACCAGTGGAATAGAAGTGGCCTGCAGAGGTTGTGAGCGCTCCAACATTTGAGACTTTCAAAGACAGATTGGACTGCCATTTGTCCGAAATGGTGTAGGGACTCCTGCTAGAGCAGGGGGTTGGACTAGACCTACAAGATCCTTTCTAATAAAATAATCTAATCTGGTTGTTTGGCGGGCCCCAGGGGAAGAGCCTTCTCTGTGGTGGCCCCAGCCCTCTGGAACCAACTCCCCCGGAGATTAGAACTGCCCCCACCCTCCTTGTCTTTCGTAAACTACTCAATACTTACTTATACCGCCAGGCATGGGGGAGTTGAGACACCTTTCCCCCAGGCTCTTTTATACTTTTATGTTTGGTATGAATGTGGTGTTTGGTTTTTTAAATAATGATTTTAAATAATTTATATGTTTTTTTAATATTAAATTTGTTCCACTACTATATTGTTTTTATTACTGTTGTGAGCCGCCCCGAGTCTTCGGAGAGGGGCGGCATACAAATATAATAAATAAATAAATAATCTAATTATTTGAGGAATCTACCAGCCTCAGTGTTTTGCTTGCTACGAGTATGTTACTTGGAACCCTGCCATCCTGCTTGTACCAACCAATTCTATTAGGGGCGTCCAAACCTGGCGACTTTAAGACTTGTGGACTTCAACTCACAGAATCCATGCTGGCTGGGGAATTCTGGGAACTGAACATCCATGGGTGTTAAAAGAAGCCACTACAACCACTCATTTAGTTACTGTCTAAAGTCAGAACGGTACCCAAAAAAAAGGATCTTATAACTGAACTTTGCAGTTAGGATTACCACAGGGTCCACACAATCACCTGATCCTGATTTGTTTAATGACTGCATGTTTCACTTAACAACTGCTGTGATTTGCTTAGCAACTGTGGCTAAAAAAAAAGGTACAAATAATGCAGTACAACTCACATAACGGTTGTCTTGCTTAGCAACAGAAATTCTGGTCCCAAATACAGTGGTGCCTCTACCTAAGAACGCCTCTACCTACAAACTTTTCTAGATAAGAACCAGGTGTTCAAAGATTTTTTTTGCCTCTTCTCAAGAACCATTTTCCACTTACAAACCCGAGCCTTCGAAACTGTAACTGGAAAAGGCAGGGAGAAGCCTCCGTGGGGCCTGTCTAGGAATCTCCTGGGAGGAAACAGGGCCAGAAAAGGCGGGGAGAAGCCTCCATGGTACCTGTCTAGGAATCTCCTGGGAGGAAACAGGGCTGGAAAAGGTGGGGAGAAGCCTCTGTGGGAATCTCCTGGGAGGAAACAGGGCTGGAAAAGGTGGGGAGAAACCTCTGTGGGAATCCTCTGGGAGGAAACAGGGCCTCCACCCTCCCTGTGGTTTCGCCAGTCGCACATATTATTTGCTTTTACAGTGATTCCTTTGGGAAAAATTGCTTCTTCTTACACATTTTTCTACTTAAGAACCTGGTCACGGAACAAATGAAGTTTGTAAGTAGAGGTACCACAATTTGCGACCACAATAGAGCGCAAAATGTAGGTTGATAAGTGAAACGTTTAAGTGAAATGTGCCCCGTTTTATGACCTTTTTTGCCAGTTGTTAAGCAGATTGCTGCAGTTGGTCAGTTAGTAACCTGGTTGAATGTGGCTTCCCTATTGGTTTTGTTGGTCAGAAGGTCGCAAAAGGGGATCATGTAACCCTGGGACACAGCAACCATCACAAACCAGTTACCTAGCATCTGAATTTTGATCACAGGTTCTTGGGGACCAAAGGTTGTATCTGTGAAAAACGGTCGTTAAGTAACTTTTTCATGATCCGTTGTAACTCTGAACAGTCACCAAATGAACTGTTGTAAGTTGAGGATTATCTGTACTTACCGGTCCTGGCAAGGGAGGTGGGCCTGGCTTGTCTCCATCGTCTCCTCTTAGAACAGGCCTGGTAAGCAGAATTCCCGTCTATTAAAGAAAATTGAACACAAACAAAAATAAAAAATTGGGGGAAATCAATCAACTCTTTGACCTTTCCTTTTTTAAAATTATTTATCCTTTTATTTTATGTGCACAAAAACTTGGGATGACATAACATACAAACATATAATCTTAGGAATCCAACTTCCCATCTTAATTGTAGCCAAGTACAAAATTTATATAATCAGTATAATTTATAATCAGTACAAAATTTCATATACTGTATACCGTTTCCCCCCTATAATAAGACAATTTCCCTTCCCCCTAGGCTTATAGAATTTATCCATGGTATGCTTGCATGTATGAGTGGTTCTTTAAATTGGGGTTTTTTAGATTGTTTTAATATTAGATTTGTTTACATTGTCTTTTTATATTGTTGTTAGCCGCCCCGAGTCTTCGGAGAGGGGCGGCATACAAATCTAATAAATACAAATAAAAATGTCCTGATGATAAGCCCAATAGGCCCCCAAAACAAGCCTCCCCAATACTTTCCGGGGAAAGGGGGGGGACGTGCCGGGAACCTCTCTCGGGCGGGCACTCTTTTAGCTGAGAGCACAAGAGCAAATTTCAAGGCAGAATTAGACAGATGTATGGATGCCAAGTGTATATGGAGCCACCTCCCTTATGAAACCAGGTTGCAACGCCTTGGTCTCTTCAGCCTTGAAAGACGGCGTTTAAGGGATGACTTGATCAAAGTGTATAAAATCAGGCATAGGAAAAGGTGGGTAGAGAAAAATTCTTTTCTCTATCACACAATACTAGGACGAGGGGGCCCTCCCTAAAGCTCATAGGTAGGAAAATGAGGACAAATCAAGGGAAATATTTCTTCACCCAGAAGGTCCTTGGTTGATGGAATTCACTTCCAGAAGAGGCCGTGACAGCTGTCAGCCTGGACAGCTCCAAGGCAGGATTAGACAGATTCAGGGATGCCAAGTGTATCATAGGTGGTTATTGAAACAGATGTCCAAGTGCCGCCTCTATGTTGGTTGAGGCAGGCAGGATTCCCTTGGGTACCATTCGTTGGGGGTCAAGGGAAAGGGAGGGTTCCCCATGGACAATTGGTGGGCCACTGTTTGACACAGAATGCTGGACTCAATGGGCTTTGTCCCCATTCAGCATGGCTCTTCTTATGTTCTTGGGTACGCACACACCCTGCAGGACTAGCTCGGCTCATCTGGGCTCTGCTTACGTTTACTAAATTAAACACTATTAATAAGCTTTCTTAATAGTCGTCAAACAAAAATACAGTTTTTGTTGAACACCGGCTATTAATTCAACCTCATTAACAGCCAGCACGAGTCCATGAAATAATACATCAAGTCTGAGCAAACAGTCTTGGTGACATCAAGAAGCTGACAACGGTTGGCCTCAAGGGGACACAATCTGAAGTTAGTTGGGGGAAAGATCAAAAGCAACATGAGAAAATATTATTTTACTGAAAGAGAAGTAGATCCTTGGAACAAACTTCCAGCAGACGTGGTTGGTAAATCCACAGTCACTGAATTTAAACATGCCTGGGATAAACATAGATCCATTGTAAGATAAAATACAGGAAATAGTATAAGGGCAGACTAGATGGACCCTGAGGTCTTTTTCTGCCGTCAGTCTTCTATGTTTCTATGTTTTCCAACCACACTTGTATTTGAATTTTCTACGTTATTTTCTTAGCGCCTGAAATTCCTGTCTCTTTCTGAGTTGAGTGGATTAGACTAAAATAATCCTGGTTTATGGAATCTAGCTGTGTATGTTGAGATTCCCTGGTGATTTGGCCACAACCTGCCAATTTACAATAAAAAAACAAAGCAACAAAAAGTTACAATTAAAACAAAACAAAATACTATTGCTTTTTTTTCCAGTGTTGAAACCTACTTAGCTTCCCTACCGGTTTGGAAGTGCACGATTTGCGTGTGCGCCATCATCACACACATTTTTTTCACCCTCTGCTCATGCGCAGAAGGCTTTGCACAAAGGGTTAAAAAGAAGAAAATGGTGGCATCTGGGCAGAGCCTTATGCTGCCGCTACCAGTTCTCCAAACCCCCAGCAGCCGCCGCTACCTGTTTGCCCGAACTGGGCCAAACCAGTAGCCTTTCACATGTTTTTTTTTTCTGATCCAAGAAGTAAGATTTTACCTGATGAGTATATGTTTTCAGCCTTTCCAGGAGTTCTTCACGGCTACCTGGAAAGGGAACAAAAAATAAATAAAACAATTCAGAGATGATGCTATAAAGCAGTGATTTTCAACCTTTTTTGAGCTGCGGTATTTTTTACATCTACAAAATCCTGGGGCGCACCACCAACCAAAATGACACAAAATGACACTCCAACACAGTACATATTATACATAATAATATACACCATCAGGATAGACATAACCAGCCGAGGCTTCATCTAGTAGTGGCAACGTTTACCTCCAATCCTGACCAAGATTAGAAATTGGGGCCATGGGGAGGAGTAGAAGCTTCAACTACTCGCCGCGGCCACACAATGACAAGTGCGTGGCAGCCCGAGCGGGGACCTTCCTGGGTGTGGATGAGAGGCGGCTCTGCTATTGGTTCATCGCTAGTGGTCAGGATGAATCCTAGAAGATGATTGGTCAGTGAGCGTTCCCTGTGCCTCCACTCTTCCTGTCGCTGATAGATGGAGGGATTGTGAGGGGAATGTTTATGTTCGGATGGAGGCGGCTAGCGGTGGGCCGGATAAATGGCCTCCGTGGGCTGTATACGGCACATGGGCTGTAGTTTGGGACTCATGTTTAATTTCCCCACGGCACACCTGACCATGTCTCACGGCACACTAGTGTGCCGCGGCACAATGGTTGAAAAACACTGCTATAAAGCAAGAAGGGAGATTAATCTTCGCCAATCATTCTCCAATCATTAATCTTCTCCAATTATTCTCCATACAAAATAGTGGGAATTTGAATGGAATAATAGAATAGAATAGAAATAGAATAGAATAATAGAATAGAAATAGAATAGAATAGAATAATAGAACAGAAATGAAATGAAATGAAATAGAAAAGAAATAGAATAGGATAATAGAATAGATAGAGGATAGACTGTTACCCAAACAGCAGATCAAGGAATCCAGAGCATGATACCATGGTCTTTTGAGACTGAAGAATGCCAATGCAATAGAATGGAAATAGAATAGAAATGAAATAAAATAAATTAGAATTAAATAGAATAGAATAAAATAGAACAAAACAGAATAAAATAGAACATAGAGTAGAATAGGAATAGAATTAGAATATAGAATAAAACAGAATAGAATACAGAATAGAAATAGAAACAGGGATAGAATAGAATAGAAAATATAAAGTAGGGAAAGGACCTTGGAAGTCTTCTACCTATGTCAGACAAGTGACTGTCCAGTCTTTTCTTAAAAACCTCCAGTGACAGACAACAGTTTGCTTAGTGACCATTTGGAGTTAACAATATCACTGGGGAAAAACTGCTGGGGTTTTTTTGTGTGTCACTGGATGAGAGGTTTTTTTCACAGTTATAACCCTCACAGCATTCCCCACGATCACTCCGATCCCCATGCAGAGGCTTCGCCACTGGCTCATTTAATGCGATCAGATGCAACAAGAGCATCTACCAGAATCCTAACATTCTCCAAAGTACCTGAGGATAGAAAAAGAAGCAATGGATGGAAACCAAACAAGGAGAGAAGTAATTTAGAACTAAGGAGAAATTTCCTGATCAGTGGAACAGCTTGCCTCCAGAAGTTGTGAATGCTCCAACACTGGACGTTTTTAAGAAGATGTTGGATAACCATCTGTCTGAAGTAGTGTAAGGTTTCCTGCCTAAGCAGGGGTGGGCTAGAAGACCTCCAAAGTCCCTTCCATCATCATTATTATTATAGATCCTTTTGGAAAGGATTCCCCAAAACAGGTGGATTTTTTCAAAATAAATCACCAAACATTGTTTAAACCTCTGGCAGGTGCTGTGACCAAATTTAAGGATGGCCAGTGCTTCGGTCTCAAGCTCTTGCACTGAGTAAGGAAGGGGTGGACTAGATGTCCTCGAGGAACCCCTCTAAATGCTTCGCTGAACTGTTTTTTGGGGGGAGGGAGGAAGTGCACCAGCATGTCTTTCGTCCCCCATCCTAATGTTTCTCTCTTACTAGTATCATGTGTATAATACTAGTATATATGCATGATACTAGTAGTATATAATATATACTACTAACAATATAAACACTATAATGTATTTATTTATTAGATTTGTATGCTGCCCTGAGGACTCAGGGCAACTAACAGCATATAATATAACAATACAGTACAATGGCAAATCTAATTAAATTTAAAATTACAATCTAAAAATCCAATATTTAGAAAACAATCATGCCAGTTCAATCATACAACATATGTATATCTTTGTATACCTCCAGTACGTAATTGACATAACAAATCAATAAAATAAAATAAATAAAAAATAAATAAAATAAAATCAATAAAATAAAAATAAATGAAAAGGTTGGCTTTTCTCCCGAAGGCGCCTTTTTGGAAACTAGCCTCACTCGGCTGTCTTAACACGTGTCATGCTTAACACGTGTTCACACGACCTACAGAACGACGAGCGGCCCAACCTCAAACCTAACCGGCCCTCTGTCTGTGCTTGGAAGAAACTAGCAGCTGGGCCAGGCCCCGGCCTTTCAAAATCCGCTGTCCCAGATCACCGCGGCCTCCCTCACCCTGAGTCGGGGCCCCGATCTCGGCCAGCTTGGCCTGTAGCTCGTTGGGCGACCAGGCCCCGTATCCTGGCAACGGCAGCTCCCCCGCCTTGGGAGCCTCCGAGTGTCCATCGGACGCCATCTTCTCTCCTCGCTCGAATCCGCGGCGGGAGACCCCCGCGCGGCCACCGTAGTCGCGTCGCCAAGCGCCTTTACGCGTCCAATCAGCCTTTTTTCCCCTTCCCTTCAGCCAATGAGGGCGCCGACTCGATTTTTTTTTTAGGGGGGCATAAAAGCCAATCCAGGACTAGAACCGGGGGCGGGATCAAACGGAATTAAAGGAAACGCAGAGCCTTCTGGGAGTTGTGGTCTTTTGCGGACTTATTTGAATCGCCTGCGCTGATTTTTAGTTTAAAAATCCAGCTGTGGGATGTTTGGCTTCTTTAAAAATTATAACAAAATTATAATAAAATATTTAAAAAATATATTTATCTTTATGTTTATTGCTATAGACGGCTGCATCCAGCTTCTGAAAGGAAATATACCTGTAGAAAATAAATATTAAATATTTTTTAATATTTTATTAATTAATTTATTGATTGATTGATATGCTGCCCCTCTCCGAGGACTCAGGGTGGCTTACAACATATAAAAAAGAAAACAATACAATATAGTAGCCTAAATCCAATTATTTTAAAACTAAATACTGTACTAATCTACATTGCTCAAAAAAATAAAGGGAACACTTAAACTTATAACTCCAAGTAAATCAAACTTCTGTGAAATCAAACTGTCCACTTAGGAAGCGACACTGATTGACAATCAATTCCACAGGCTGTTTGTGCAAATGGAACAGTGGTGCAAATGAAATATTCAATGAGAATATTTCATTCATTCAGATCTAGGGTGTGTTATTAGAGTGTTCCCTGTATTTTTTTGAGCAGAATATAATCCCCAATTTGTACAACCTGCATTGTACAAATACAGTTTAGAACAGTTCATTTAGTGACTGTTTGAAGTTACAATGACACTGGAAAAAAAGTGACTTAGGACCATTTTTCACACTTAACGACCGTTGATACAATCAAAATTCGGATCCTTGGCAACTATTCCTATTTATGATGGTCACAGTGCCTTAAGATCATGTGATCCCCCTTTTGCGACCGTCCAGCAAGCCAAGTCAATGGGAAAGCTGGATTCACAGAATGACTTATGTTATTAACTTTATAACTGCAGTGATTCACTTTTAAACAACACTGGAAAGGAAAAGTCTTTAAAATGTGGGCAAAAGTCACTTAAAACATATTTTTATTGAGTACAAAACATTAACAAAACATTTAAAACATCAAAAACAAAGACAAACATACAAAACAAAAACGATACGTTGAATCTTTATAATCTTTTTTTTTGTAGATTATGTTGATGTCATATTTCCTTCACTATATTGACAAGTTAAACTGTATTCCTTCTACAGTTTTCAATTCTCAGTATATATAATTATTATTGGTATCGCCTGTCAGCATAAATCTAACTTATATACGTTATATACTGCTCAAAAAAATAAAGGGAACACTTAAACAACAGAATATAACTCCAAGTAAAACTTCTGTGAAATCAAACTGTCCACTTAGGAAGCAACACTGATTGACAATCAATTTCATATGTTGTCAGCACATTCAACTTTGTACATAATAAAGCAGGGGTCGACAAAGTTGTTCAGAATCTAGGAGCCAGCCAAAAAATTTAGGAGCCAGAATTTTTTTTAAGCAAACTTGGTTTTTAATTTAACAAAAAAAACATTACAAACGTTATAAACAACATTTTACTTTTAAAGATAATAAATATTATATTTTGATATTTTAGATTTTAGGCAACATTCTAGTGTTTTTCACTTTGCGTTTTGTGGCCATGAACATGCCTTGTGATTTTAGAGCTGAAGTACCAGTGGTCCACAGCCTTGGCAGGATCAAACGCCTTCACAGATGGCCCATTCATGGTGATCATAAACAAGTCACTTAAACTTTCTTCTTGCATCCTTGATCTGAATTTATTTTTGACCATGTTCATCAAACTAAATCCTCTTTCACAACATGAGGTTGAGACAGGGAGCACCGCTACAATCGACAACAGGTTTCCCAGAACTGGAAATCTCTCGGTGTTGGAGAGTGCCAAATCCAGAAGCTCACACAGTTTCTTTCCTTTTCCAAGGACCTTAAACTCATACCACTCATTGAGGAGTGAGTGAATGCATTGGTCATCACTTTCAGGTGGAGATAGCTGTTTACGAAAATGATGAGCCAATGCAGTAATCTCAACCACACCGTAGTCCGGTGTGGTTGAGATTACTGGCCCGAAGGGAAGGAGCGGTTCGGGTTCCCCGCGCGGCGGAAGGAGAGGCGCCAGAAGACTGACGGGTTTCCCGGCAGGCCAGTCCGGCCGGCCACCCATGCGAGCGCTTTTCGGCGACTGTTCCGGCCCGGGAGGTCCCACAGGACGCACGCCTTCGCCGGGGTTCAGTTGCATCAGGGGGGGAGGCTTGGGCAGCGAGAAGGGCAACGGCTGAGGGGAGGCCGCGGCAGCTGCCGAGTCTCCACCTGACATCGCTTTCACCCCCTCCCCCCCGGCGCAGGCCTGGCTCCGCCGAGCCGGCTCTGCTGTACTCCCGTCGGGATCCGAGGGGAGACCGTTAGTCAGAAACCGAAACAGAGAAGAAGGAAAGGGAGACCGGGCCGGGGACGCGGGTGAGGGGGGGAGGGGGGAGGAGGGGTTACTGGTCGGAAGTCACCGCGCACGCGGCCGGAGGAGGAATGAACAAAACCTCACACCGGGAGGGGAGGGGCTTCCGCTTCTCTCCGAAGGCGGGTGAGCGGCCAAGATCGGAGCGTCTGTGTGCGGTGGGGGGGAGTGAAGGGGTTCGAGTAGGAGGCGGAATGGAGGCAAGGGGGGGAGGGAGAGACGCACGCAAGCGCAGGGGACGCTGGGAAAGCAGCTCGCTCCGAGGTTGATGGGCGGAGCTACGGAAGCCAAGATGTACCATTTCTGGGCGTAAACACAAGGCGGGAAAAATATACTGTATACCAGTGATTTTCAACCTTTTTTGAGCCGCGGCACATTTTTTACATTTACAAAATCCTGGGGCACACCACCAACCAAAATGACACAAATCTAATAAATAAATAAATAAATAAATAAATAAATAAATAAATAAATAAATAAATACATACATACATACATACATACATACATACATACATACATACATACATAAATAAATAACCCCCTCATATATACAATCCCATGTAACATCCCCTTATAAATACAGTCAATCATCAATCATCCCTCCTGAAATTTATACCACTGTCTCATTTCTGGGTACTTCTCCTGTCTTTCCCCCTTTTCTCTCTCATGTTTCTCATTTCTCTCTCTTCCTCCCTTTTTCCCTCATTCCTTCTCCCTCTCACTTCTCCTCTTTTTCCATCCCTGTCTCTCTCCCCCCCTTATGTGTGTGTATGTATACACACTCCAACCATTTCCAAAACCAGTTGAGGGCTGGGTTTTTTTTCTCTTTTATCCTTTTCAAAAACAGGTGTGGGCTGGGGGGGGGGTTTCTTATTATTTGGATGCTTTTTACCATATGCTTCAAGAATCACCTCTCTCTCTTTTGTTTCACTCTCCTCTCATTCTCTGCCTCAATCATTTTCTCATTTCTCCTTTTTTCTCCCCTTTTTGTTCTCATTTCTCTCACTCTCCTTTCCTCTCCCTATCTGTCTTGCTTTCTCTCTCTCTTGCTATCTTTTTCTCTCTCTTGTTCTCTTATTTTCTCTCTCTCTCTCTTGTTCTTTCTCTCTCTCATGCTTTCTCTCTCTTGTTCTTTCTCTCTCTGTTGCTCTCTCTCTCTTATTTTCTCTCTCTCTCTTTCCTTTCTCTCATTCCCTCTTTCTCTCTATCCTTTCTATCTCTCACTCTTTCCTTCTCTCCCTCCCTTTCTCTCTCTTTCCATTCCCTCTTTCTCTCTATCCTTTCTATCTCTCACTCTTTCCTTCTCCCCCTCTCTTTCTCTCTCTTTCCTTTCTCTCATTCCCTTTCTCTCTCTCCTTTCTATCTCTCACTTTTTCTTTCTCTCCCTCCCTTTCTCTCTCTTTCCTTTCTCTCATTCCATCTTTGTCTCCTGGGGCTGACTGCGCCTGCCCTGTACCCCCCACCGCGGAGGGAAAGCATTTGGCATCGGCACCGCCAACCCCCCCCCCCCTCCACAAGCAGCAAAAGCCTCTGCGACTGAGCCGGAAGGCAAACGGCGCACCCCGCCGCTTAGGCTTTTGCTGCTCCTGGGGGGGGGAGGATTTTCTCCTCCCCGCCCCCCCCCCCCGGCAGCCAAACGTCGCTGGTGCAGGAAAGCAGCGTGTTAAAAGGCGCGCTGCTTTCACGGAAAACAAACCCGGCTTTCCTGGCAACGGAGGATGACAAGCAGGACGAAGCGGGGTGGAGCAACGCGAGGCTCAAGCAGGCAGCTTCCGCGCGTTTCTTTCAGCGGAAGAGGAGGAGAGGGAGCGGATCGGGCGGGCGGGGGCAGCGCCTTCTACTGCCGGCGCCTCCCCGCCCCCCCCCCAGGCAGGCAGGGGAATGGGGACTGCGCGCCCATGGAAAAGGGCACGCAGGGGGGGTATTTTGGGGTGCGCGAGTAGCGGCGGCGGCGGCGGGCAATAGCCGGGGGGCGGCTTCTGCAAGTGGGAGCTCCAGGGCTGAAGCCTCAGCCCTGGAGCTCCCACTTGCAGGAGCCACCTCGCGGCACCGGTTGAAAAACACTGCTGTATACATACAGTACAGCAGGCAACATTTTCTAGGCGCCAGACAACATTTTCTAGGCGCCACTGGCGACCAGGCGCCTGGGTTTGTCGATCCCAGCGTTACAACAGGGTCCTGATGTCCAGTCAATTTCACAAGCTTCTTGCTGGCACACCCCCCCAAGGTTTCAATAGTCCAAGGCACAAACCAGGATTGTAGCCACCAAAGTTCACAGACAGGTCTCACGAATCTCCAAGATAAAACTCCACAAGCCAGGAAGGGTGGGGCCGCCTTTTATCCTTTCCCAAGCACCACACCCAAACCCAGCTGTGACCTCTAATGCTGGAAATACCTAGCCAATTGAGTTCGTCTCTGATTAGCTCTCCTGTGTCGCATATCTATGATGTCATGAGCATCTTCCCCCAGGGAATCCAGGCTGCTTGCTGGGGAGAGCTCCCCCTGGTGGAACTCTGGCTGTCCTTCTTCTTCAGCCTGGGATTCCGCTTCCTCGTCAGTCTGCACCTCCTGGTCCTCAGCCTCTCCCTCTGAGCTGGAAGCCGACAGCAAATCAGCCATTCCCGGAGGGGTCCCAGGCTGAACCACAACAGAATAGAATATAGAATAGGAATAGAATAGAATATAGAATAGAATATATGGAATGGAATAATCCTCACTGTCATGAATTTTTTTTCTCCTTAGTTCTAATTGCTTCTCTCCTTGTTTAGTTTCCACCCATTGCTTCTTGTTCTACCATCAGGTGCTTTGGAGAATAACTTGACTCCTTCTTCTTTGGGGCCACCCCTGAGATATTGGAAGGCTGCTATCCTATCTCCCCTGGACCTTCTTTTCATTAAACTAGACATAAACCCAGTTCCTGCAACCGTTCTTCATATGTTTTAGTCTCTAATCCCCTAATCATATTTGACATAGAAACATAGAAACACAGAAGATTGACAGCAGAAAAAGACCTCATGGTCCATCTAGTCTGCCCTTATACTATTTCCTGTATTTTATCTTACAATGGATATATGTTTATCCCAGGCATGTTTAAATTCAGTTACTGTGGATTTACCATCCACGTCTGCTGGAGGTTTGTTCCAAGGATCTACTACTCTTTCAGTAAAATAATATTTTCTCATGTTGCTTTTGATCTTTCCCCCAACTAACTTCAGATTGTGTCCCCTTGTTCTTGTGTTCATTTTCCTATTAAAAACACTTCCCTCCTGAACCTTATTTAACCCTTTAACATATTTAAATGTTTCGATCATGTCCCACCTTTCCCTTCTGTCCTCCAGACTCTACAGATTGAGTTCATGAAGTCTTTCCTGATATGTTTTATGCTTAAGACCTTCCACCATTTTTTAGCCCATTTTTGGACCCGTTCAATTTTGTCAATATCTTTTTGTAGGTGAGGTCTCCACAACCGAACACAGTACTCCAAATGTGGTCTCACCAGGGCTCTATATAAGGGGATCACAATTGACAATTTTCTCTGCACTCTTTTCAAAGTCTCAGCATCTTTGTACAATATTTAGCAATTTAGCCACATTTGATAAAAGTCGTGTTCCAAGAATTTTTTCAGCCCAAATTAAACCATCCAGGTTAGTTCCAGAATCAATTGAATTGGAAAGGCAAGGAAATGTCACGGCTTTCTATCTGATATTCTACTTTTCTTTTCAATTTATTTTCCTTTACGTCTTTAACCAGTGGAACAACTCACCACCAGAAGTTGTGGGTGCTTCATCACTGGAGATTTTTAAGAAGAGACTGGACAATCACTTGTCTGAAATGGTCAAAGTTCTCCTACTTGAGCAGAGGGCTAGACTAGAAGACCTCTAAGTTCCCCCTTCCAGCTCTATTCTATTTATTTATACCCTGATTTTATTCATATATTTTTTTGCCTAGGGTTCTTTTATATCATTATTCTCCCTTTACTCCCCAAATTGTACATCCTGTGCTTAATGGATGGATCAAAAGATACCTGGTGCCTTAAAACCTGAGCCAATTGATTTTTTGACTTTAGACGGTTTCAAAGAATTTGACCAGATTCTTAAAATAACAAAAAGGAAATGGTTAGAAGCGGAAGGAGTTCACTGTTTGGGGCTGATGTTGAGGGGTTTTTTTAGACAAAAAGGATTTGTTTGGGGTTTTTTTGCTTTCACACATTTCTGAGCAGTATTCCTAAGCCGCTCCAATTCTGAGGAGGGGTGGCATACAAATCTAATAAATAATTTTAATTATAATTAATTATAATAAATACTAATAATAATTATAATTATTATTTGTAGAAAAATGGAAAAAGCAGCTATTTGGGGGGGAAATAATATCCCTAGATTATTACTAAATAATCTAGATTACTAAAAAAACAGAAAGAGATTAATTCTCCCAATGTCTAATACTCCTGCCCAGCAACAAAGCCAAAAAGAAACCCTGTAAGAAAATGTAAATAAATAAAAATTAATAATTAGAAGCCGTGGTTTAATGAAATCCATGGTCCCACTCCCTGTTTGGGTCTTAATGGCAACTTTGGACAAAGGCAAATATCTCACGTGTTATTTATTTATTCATTCATCCATTTGTCCAATACACAAATACATAGGAAGAAAAATAGACATGTAGTAATATATATAAGGGTAAAGTGAACTTAGAGGAGAGGATATATAAAAGAAAGAAAATATATAAGACAATTAGACAGGGGACGAAAGGCACACCAGTGCACTTATGTACGCCCCTTACTGGCCTCTTAGGAACCTGGAGAGGTCAATCGTGGAGAGTCTAAGGGAGAAATGTTGGGGGCTAGGGGTTGACACAAGTGAGTCTGGCAATGAGTTCCACGCTTCGATAACTCGATTGTTGAAATCATATTTTTTACCGTCAAGTTTGGAGCGGTTCGTATTAAGTTTGAATCTGTTGCGTGCTCTTGTGTTGCTGCGGTTGAAGCATTCTCTTTTTAAAAAAAAATAGAGCATATCTTGAAATAGGTCGGCTGGGACTTCTGGGACTTGAAGTCCACCCATCTTAAAGCATGCTGGCTGGGAATTCACCCCTTAAGGTCGGCTACCACAGCATCCATCACCTCCGGCTCCATTGTCGCTTCTTTTTCGCGCCATTACAGGAAAAATTCCCTCAAGAAAAAAAAAAGGGTCGCAGCGCGCGCGTCCATTCAACTATTTACGGCCCCGCCCCGCGTTCTACCAATCAAAGAAGTGGGCGGCCGCCACCGCGTCCAATCCGGCTTCATGTTGGGTGGGCGCCTGCGGATTGGGCGCGGCGGCCGAGGCTCGGGGAGAGAGCTTTAGTTCCTAGAGCGGCCAAATCTGTGCCGAATGGGAAATTCGGGGAGTAAGAGAGCTTTGTTCCTAGAACGGCCAAATCAATTGTCAATAAAGGAGGAAAAAAGTATGACGGACCGTCTTCTATCGACGATTAAAAGCACAAAACCTTTTTGCAGCGTCCTTGCCCATAAAAACTATGAAAATAGAAAATAATCCCTATGATTCACACATTTGTATGTATAATTCATATTTAATGCCCTCAAATAAGAGGCTGCTGAGCCCACAGCACGAACGAGGGCAGAGCCAGAGCCTCAGAAGGGACCCAAGTTAATTTCTTGGGCTGTAAAGCAAAGGGGGGATTTGCAAGGTTTGTCTAATGCAGCCACACCATAAAATCAAAGGACATATGGTGGTGTTTCTTCCCTGGTCTACCTCGCAGGATGGACACGCAGCTGGCTTTTTAATAGGCTGGTTGTGAATGAGACACAACAGTCTCATTCTAGTGAGGTAGCAGGGTTATTAAGCCAATACCATTTCCCCCTTTTAAACTGGTGTGTGTTAGGGTTTTTGTTTTTGGCACACATTTGAAAAAGAATACTTTTAAATTGTAAGCTGCCCAAAACTGTTTGGAGTTGGGTGGCCCCTAAATTTAATATAAAGGATAAGAGAAAGGAATCCAGGGTGTTTATGAAGGGCAGCTGGTGAAACCTTTCATAATGTGAGCATCAGTTATCAAATCCGTGCAAACATGCGGTGGAATTTAGCTACGTTGGAACTGCTGCAATGGTCCTAAGTGTGAAAAATGATGATTGTGAATGGAGAACTAGCTGTACAGCAGAGAGCATTACAACCTGCATTGAAGTGATAAAAGCTAGTCTCATGGGCCCCCCAGTGGCAAATCCCAGGGCATCACATGAATATTTCTAATAAAACATTATTTTTTTGAAATACCCACCAGAACCACCAACAAAATGAAAACACAAGAAGAAAATCATGAACACGGGTTTTGTTACAGAAGATCTTGAAGGACAGAAGTGTGTTTTTCACAGAGGGTTTTTAAAAATGTGTTTACATAAATTGAGGATTTACATAAAATACATCTGAGGATTTACATAAAATACATCTGAACCGCGGGAAGAAGAGGATCTCGTTGTCTTGGTCTCGGGAAGCCGTTGAGAAGAGGGAGATGTTGCAGGTGAAGACGGTGAAGAAGTGGAGACGACGCGTCAGCTGTCACAAGTCTTGACGTAGGTTGGGCTTCAGCAGAACGTAGGAGTCGGCAGAAGTCTTCAGGCTTTTCCTTCCAAATCTGAGGAAGAAAGAAGGGAGTGAGACCACGATAGGGTGGACTTTCAGCCCACGTCCAAACACACCTTGTGTGAATCCCGGGTTGACTCCAGGTGGATTCACGCAAGGTGGAAGTTCTACCATGGAAGGAAGACTTACCAGCGTTGGTCAAGATCCCTGGAAGGCTGGAGACCACAAGGACTGTACAAAGCCACCAGTGGTCCTTCTCCAGGAGGCCACCCAGCATACCCACCAGTTTCTGAAGTGCTTGAAGAGCAACCAGAAGGGTCTTTTCTCTAAGCTTGAGTTTGAGAGATGTTCTCTGCCTCCCGAGGCCCAGGTCAAATGGGGACGTTGCAGGAACCTTCCCCTGGAATGGGAAGAGGATGGAGGTTTTACCTGCTGCTGCCACGCTCACCAGTCCACGCCCAGAGAACCGGTAGTAAAAAATGTTTGAAACTCACCATTGATCCGACTTCAGATTTTCCTTGTGCTTCAGACCTCGGAAGGTTCTCATGGTGGAGATTGGAGGCAAAGACACTTTGAATGGGGACTAAATGACTAAATAATTTTTGCACTCGCTACAGCCCTGCGCCCCCATCGCAGGGCTGACCGAGCTTGGGCATTCATTCTGGTCTTCTGTCAGCAGTCCATTCCTGGCCCCTGGGCTCCACCATCCTCCCACCTCCCAGCCAGCTGCATGGTCACAGCCAATAACCAGGGAGAGTTAATAATGGCCCATTTGAAGGCCAGCAAAACTAAATGCCAGCCAATACCTGCACCGAGGGATGGTTCTCTGCCTTCTCAATGGATGGTAGAGGCCTCGGACACCAGAGAGGCAGGGGACAGAGCGTCAGGGTCTGGAAAGGCCCACGTGGGGGGTCCGGCACACACGCTTCTCCCTTCACTGCCATGCACTTTGCATGAACCCCGAAATGCCACCAGCCCATGGCAGGAGACCTTGAGGGTGGGGGCAAGGTGGCCTACATCATGAGAAGTGGAGTTCAGGGCTAAATGCAAAGGACAGGGCAGCCATGGCAGAAGCATGATGCCAGACCAACACCGGTGAGGTTTTCCAGATCCCCGCGCTCTGTATCCCGCCTCTCCGGTGTCCAAGGCCACAGCCATCCACTGAGAAGGCAGAGGGCCAATCCCAGGGCACAGGGATTGACTGGCGTTCAATTCTCCTGCTCTACCAAATTAGCCAGAAGAAAGTCTCGCTGGGTGAATTGGCTGTGATCACGTAGCAGAGAGGAAGGACAGCTAACCATTGCCAGGCTGCAAGTGCTGGCACAGAACCACAGAATGAGAAAGAAGGCCCAGGACACCTCAGGCTATGGTGGCCATGAAAATGTAGCTGCAATCAATTGTCCTTGTGCACCATTGGGGTTTTCTGTCTGGTTCTAAGAACCATCGCCATGGCCAAATTACGCCAGGCAAACACCCTCTAAAATCTATAATCCTCCAACAGCCACGTCTAGAATTAAAATGGACTATTGGGGATTTTGTTCTGGTTCTAAGAACCATCGCCATGGCCAAATTATGCCAGGCAAAAACCCTATAAAATCTATAATTCTCCAAACAGCCTCACCTATCATTAAAATGGGCCATTGAGGAATTTGTTCTGGTTCTAAGAACCAGAGCCATGGGCAAATTATGCCAGGCAAAAGCCCTATAAAATCTATAATACTCCAACAGCCACCTCTAGCATTAAAATGGGCTATTGGGGATTTTGTTCTGGTTCTAAGAACCATCGCCATGGCCAAATTATGCCAGGCAAAAACGAACACCCAACAACGAACTGCCCCGCGGAGTTTCCCAACGCTGTGCAGTGATGCCTGAGTTGCCAGGCAGGAGGACTGCCGCGGTCGGAGTGCCGGGTCTGTGGAACAGTGGGGGAGCGACTAAGGTGGGCGAGAGGGGCAAAGAAAGCCCCCTTTACCTGCAGGCAAGTCAAAGGGGGGATTTACTGTCTCTCTCTCCCTGTCTCTCACGCACACATAGACACACACTCAGGGCCACACAAGGGTTCTCTTCCCTCCCGCCTCCTTCCAAGAGTCTCCAACTTCGCAGCCACCGCTGCTCCTTGCCTCTCCTGCCCCGGGAGTGGAGCCAGGCACCGTTTCTCCCCGCCCGCTGGTTGCAACCGGTGGTGTCCGATCCACCCCTCCCAAGAGCGGCTTCCCTGCCACAGTGCCCGCCCGCCTGCCTTGCAGAGTCTGCGGTGGGGAGGTGCCAGGAGAGGGTCTCCCTGTAGCCGCTCTCTCTTCTCGGTGGGGGTGCCGCAGTCTCTGCAGCTGCAGCCTCCACGTGGCCTGGGAAGGAGGAGGCACAGGGGGCCCCTGCCCGCCATCCCCGCAGCCCCCCTGGGAGGAAGCCCATCCAGGAACTTGGCAGGCTGTTGTACTCTGACCGGCTTCACAGAGAAGAAAAGAGAGGAAGGATGGAAGAGAGAGAGAGAGAGAAAGAAAGGGAGGGAGAGGGAGAAAGAGAGAGAAAGGGAGGGAGAGAGAGAAGGGGAGGGAGGAAGAGAGAGAGAGAAAGGGAGGGAGAGAAAGAAAGGGAGGAAGGAAGGAAGAGAGAAAGAGAGAAAAAGGCTGTTGCCTGTCTCATTCAATCCCTGGAGACTCACACTAAGCTTCTCTGGGGTTCCACTGGGTGACCCTTTCGGCCCCTGAGAGAGCAGTGAGGGCGAATCACCCGAAGGACACAGCTGCCAGCCTCCTCCAGTCCCTGAGGACCCCCTCACGGTGGACCCCCTCCCTCCCCCCTTCTCTTTCTTGGAAAGAATGCCAGAAGCAAAAAACAACCAAACACCTCCTCACCAGCAATCAACACCTCTATGCGCATAGATTCACTCCCAAGGTTAGTATCAGACACACAGACCAAGAGTGAACCACGTCCGAATCAACAAGCAGTCCAACTCCTCTCCAGACCATTTTCAACCACACTGACACTGCAAGCCACTTGAACACAAGGTGAGAATAAACCCAACTCTCTCCTCGCACTGAATAGTCCCTAATAAAAACATCTGCAAAGGAAACTACCAAGCTCAGAGAACACTAAGGAAACAGGTCTGAGAGGTCCCAGCATTCTTTCCAAGAAAGAGAAGGGGGGAGGGAGGGGGTCCACAGTGAGGGGGTCCTCAGGCACTGGAGGAGGCTGGCAGCTGTGTCCTTCGCGTGATTCGCCCTCACTGCTCTCTCAGGGGCTGAAAGGGTCACCCAGTGGAGCCCCAGAGAAGCTGTGCAGGGCGAGTCTCCAGGGATTGAATGAGACAAGCAACGGCCGTCTTCTCTCTTTCTTCCTCCCTGTCTTTCTCTCTCTTTCTTCCTCTTTTCTCTCTCTTTCCCCCTTCTTTCCTCCCTCTCTTTATCTTTCTTTCTCTCTCTCTCCCTACCTACCTCACTCCCTCTCTTTCTTTCCTTCTCTCTCCCTCCCTTTCTCCCTCTCTCTTCCTCCCTCCCTCTTTCCCTTTCTCTCTCTCTCTTCTCCTCCAAATTATGCCAGTCAAAACCCCTATAAAATCTATAATCCTCCAAACAGCCTCACCTATCATTAAAATGGGCCATTGAGGAATTTGTTCTGGTTCTAAGAACCATCGCCATGGCCAAATTATGCCAGGCAAAAACCCTATAAAATCTATAATTCTCCAAACAGCCTCACCTATCATTAAAATGGGCCATTGAGGAATTTGTTCTGGTTCTAAGAACCATCGCCATGGCCAAATTATGCCAGGCAAAAACCCTATAAAATCTATAATTCTCCAAACAGCCTCACCTATCATTAAAATGGGCCATTGAGGAATTTGTTCTGGTTCTAAGAACCATCGCCATGGCCAAATTATGCCAGGCAAAAACCCTATAAAATCTATAATTCTCCAAACAGCCTCACCTATCATTAAAATGGGCCATTGAGGAATTTGTTCTGGTTCTAAGAACCATCGCCACGGCCAAATTATGCCAGGCAAAAACCCTATAAAATCTATAATTCTCCAAACAGCCTCACCTATCATTAAAATGGGCCATTGAGGAATTTGTTCTGGTTCTAAGAACCAGCGCCATGGCCAAATTACGCCAGGCAAAAACCCTATAAAATCTATAATTCTCCCAACAGCCTCACCTATCATTAAAATGGGCCGTTGGAGATTTTGTTCTGGTTCTAAGCTGTGCAGGGTGAGTCTCCAGGGATTGAATGAGACAGGCAACGGCCTTTTTCTCTCTTTCTCTCTTCCTCCCTTCCTCTCTCTTTCTCTCTCTTCCTTCCTCTTTCTCCCTTCCTTCTTCCCTCCCTCTTGCTTTTTTTCTTTCCCCCTCTCGCTTCCAACCTCCCTTTCTCTCTCCCTCCCTTTCTCTCTCTCTTCCTCCCTCCCTTTCTCTCTCTCCCTCCCTTTCTCTCTCTCCCTTTCTCTCCCTCCCTTTCTTTCTCTCTTTCTCCCTCTTCGTTCCTTCCTCTCTTTTCTTCTCTGTGAAGCCAGTCAGAGTACAACAGCCAGCCGAGTGCCTGGATGGGCTTCCTCCCAAGGGGGCTGCGGGGATGGCTGGCAGGGGCTCTCTGTGCCTCTTCCTTCCCGGGCCACGTTGGGGCTGTGGCTCCAGAGGCAGTGGCGCCCCCACCGAGGAGAGAGAATGGCTACAGGGGGAGCCTCTCTTGGCACTTCCCCACCACAGATTCTGCAAGGCGGGTGGGTGGGCGCTGAGGCGGGGAAGCCGGTCTTGGGAGGGGTGGATCGGAGACCACCGGTTGCAACCGGCGGGCGGGGAGAAACGGCGCCTGGCTCCACTCCCGGGGCAGGAGAGGCGAGGAGCAGCAGCGGCTGCGAAGTTGGAGACTCTTGGAAGGAGGCGGGAGGGAAGAGAACCCTTGTGTGGCCCTGAGTGTGTGTCTACATGCGTGTGAGAGAGGGGGAGAGAGAGAGAGTAAATCCCTCTTTTTAGTTGCCTGCAGGTAAAGGGGGCTTCCTTCGTCCCTCTCGCCCACCTTGGTCACTTCCCCGTTCTTCCGCAGACCCTGCACTCCAACCGCGGCGGTCCTCCTGCCTGGCAGCTCAGGCATCACTGCGCAGCGTTGGGAAACTCCGCGGGGCAGTTCGTTGTTGGGTGCGCCGCCGAGCAGCTTGGAGGGAAAACTGGCCATCACCGCCATTTCTTCGCTGCCCCTCTGGTTCTACCGCAGCCAATAGCTAAAATGATGTCACAACAAAAACTGTTTATATCTTTTAGGTACTTTTGTTACATTTTTAACCACCATTAGTTTGTAATCTCCCCCCCAAAATAAACCTTCACTAAGGCACATAAATCACATGTTGCAGTAATAAACCACGTGTTGCCAATACTACGTGTCAGGCCTTTTGGGTTAAATACAACATTGGAAAGTGAATTAAAACTGGTCTAACACTGATTTCTTCGACTGCTTGTCTGTTGTGATTCCCATCAGGTAGAGGGCCTTTGAAATAAGAACAATAAAAAGTCAACATCACCAAATGACCACCTGATATTCAGAAACTAGAAAACCAATTCATGGATTTTACAAAGGTGCTTTTATGCTCCTAGGAGTGAAAGGAGGAAAGATGGAAGGAATTTGAATCTTGTGTCCTTGAGAATATTTCAGACCCCTGGTTTTTACTGTTCCCAAAGATGTGACCTCCAGCTCCAGGAGTTTCTGTCACTCTGCAGGAAGAGGAAGGCATCCCTAAAATTCCCCTGAGAATTCCTGCAAGAAAGTCAAATCACCTCCTGGACATGACTTAATTTTAGGTAACTTTTGCCTTTAGTTCCTTTAAGTAGCTAGTCCTCTACGTGCTTTGTTTAAGGAATTGAACCTTGGATAGAATTACTTCAATCCCAAGAATTGGCTTTAATTCCTGAAAAGGAAGGGTCAGCTCCTGGACTTGTAGTAATTTAACTTGAATTAGCTAGTCCTCCATATGTTTAAATACTACTTTATTTGGCCAAGTTAATCTGAGCCTTGATAAAATTACCTGATCCCTCCTAAAAATCACTTTCTTCCCGAAAGCAAGGTCATTTTTACCTAAGGTCATTTTTACCTTTAGAGCAGGGGTGAAATTAAAGCTATTTTTAACTATGACTTCCCTGTGACCTGGCATTATTTAATTAAATAATTTAATTTAATTATTTAACCTGGCTAAGTTACCTTAGCTTCCACCAGTATATTACTCTAAGAAATTAAACGTTGGCTAAAAATTTACCCCAAGCCTGAAGATTTGACTTTCTTTCAAGAAAGCAAGGCCAACTCATAGACCTGAAGAAATTTTACTTTCCACCTTTAATTACTTGAAGTTTCTAGTCCCCTACATGTCTTTTTAAAGAACTTCAACCTGGGCTAAAATTTCTTTCCTGAGTCCCAGACAGTTGAACTTTACTCAAGAAAGCATAAGGACAGCTGCAGGCATTGAAGCAATTTAGCCTTGAAGCCAATTTTAACACTTATATTTTGCACCTGTGGTAATTTACCCCTTTAACTGCAGCTGGCTAAAATTTCATTTTATTCCTCCTTTTAAGCTCCTTTTAACTCCCACCGGTCTGGTTTGCTCCTTTGAATAGAACACAGCTGAAATTACCACAGACTCCATCCATATTTTACTCCTAAAAACTCCAGCCTTGGTTAAAATTATTTGGGACCTAGAAATTTGTCTTTCCTTTCTGAAGACCACAAAGACTGTACAAAGCCACCAGTGGTCCTCCTCCAGGAGGCCACCCACAATACCCACCAGTTTCTGAAATGCTTGAAGAGCCACCAGAAGGGTCTTTTCTGTAAGCTTGGCTGTCTTGAGTTCGAGAGACGTTCTCTGCCTCCCGAGGCCCAGCTGAAATGGGGACGTTGCAGGAACCTTCCCCTGGAGTGGGAAGAGGATGGAGATGTTACCTGCTGCCACGCCCACCAGGCCACGCCCACAGAACCGGTAGTAAAAAACATTTGAAACTCACCATTGATCCGACTTCAGATTTTCTTTGTGCTTCAGACCTCGGAAGGTTCTCAGGGTGGAGATTGGAGGCAAAGACACTTTGAATGGGGACTAAATGAGGCAGCTCTTAAATAAGGGCTGTATTTTTGCAATAGCTTCACAATAAAGTATTTCTACTGTAGCTTACCTGGTTGTGTTTTCCCTGGTCTACCTGGCAGGGCTGATTGGCAGCTGTTTATTTTTTATAGTGGGGTTGTGAGTGGGAAACTGGGGTGGGGTAGTTCAGGGGCCCCTCGGCTTTCCTTACATGGGTGATTTATGTATGTGTGTTCTGCATTTATTGGGGGGGGGGGAACACAATTTCCACCCTGCTTATGCAGGCTCTTACATTTACACAGAATTTGCCATGGCCAAACCACTAAGGACTTGACCAACTGCCCTACAAAGGCCAGAAGGGACAATTGATCACAGAGATATTTTTGTACTCGCTACAGCCCTGCACCCCATCGCAGGGCTGACCGAGCTTGGGCATTCATTCTGGTCTTCTGCCATCCCTGGTCACTGGTGTCCACCATCCTTCCACCTCCCACCCAGCTGCATGGTCACAGCCAATAACCAGGGAGAGTTAATAATGGCCCATTTGAAGGGCATCAAAACTAAATGCCAGCCAATACCTGCACCGAGGGATGGTTCTCTGCCTCCTCAATGGATGGTAGAGGCCTCGGGCACCGGAGAGGCAGGGGACAGAGCGTCAGGGTCTGGAAAGGCCCACGTGGGGGTCCGGCACACACGCTTCTCCCTTCACTGCCATACACTTTGCATGAACCCCGAAATGCCACCAGCCCATGGCAGGAGACCTTGAGGGTAGGAGCAAGGTGGCCTGCATCATGGGAAGTGGAGTTCAGGGCTAAATGCAAACGACAGGGCAGCCATGGCAGAAGCACGATGCCAGACCAACACCGGTGAGGTTTTCCAGATCCCATCGCTCTGTCTCCCGCCTCTCCGGTGTCCAAGGCCACAGCCATCCACTGAGAAGGCAGAGGGCCAATCCAAGGGCACAGGGATTGACTGGCGTTCAATTCTCCTGCTCTACCAAATTAGCCAGAAGAAAGTCTCGCTGGGTGAATTGGCTGTGATCACGTAGCAGAGAGGAAGGACAGCTAACCATTGCCAGGCTGCAAGTGCTGGCACAGAACCACAGAATGAGAAAGAAGGCCCAGGACACCTCAGGCTATGGTGGCCATGAAAATGTAGCTGCAATCAATTGTCCTTGTGCGCCATTGGGGTTTTCTGTCTGGTTCTAAGAACCATCGCCATGGCCAAATTACGCCAGGCAAACACCCTCTAAAATCTATAATCCTCCAACAGCCACGTCTAGAATTAAAATGGACTATTGGGGATTTTGTTCTGGTTCTAAGAACCATCGCCATGGCCAAATTATGCCAGGCAAAAACCCTATAAAATCTATAATCCTCTAGCATTAAAATGGGCTATTGGGGATTTTGTTCTGGTTCTAAGAACCATTGCCATGGCCAAATTATGCCAGGCAAAAACGAACACCCAACAACGAACTGCCCCGCGGAGTTTCCCAACGCTGTGCAGTGATGCCTGAGTTGCCAGGCAGGAGGACTGCCGCGGTCGGAGTGCCGGGTCTGTGGAAGAGTGGGGGAGCGACTAAGGTGGGCGAGAGGGGCAAAGAAAGCCCCCTTTACCTGCAGGCAAGTCAAAGGGGGGATTTACTGTCTCTCTCTCCCTCTCTCTCACGCACACATAGACACACACTCAGGGCCACACAAGGGTTCTCTTCCCTCCCGCCTCCTTCCAAGAGTCTCCAACTTCGCAGCCACCGCTGCTCCTCGCCTCTCCTGCCCCGGGAGTGGAGCCGCGCGCCGTTTCTCCCCGCCCGCTGGTTGCAACCGGTGGTGTCCGATCCGCCCCTCCCAAGACCGGCTTCCCTGCCACAGTGCCCGCCCGCCTGCCTTGCAGAGTCTGCGGTGGGGAGGTGCCAGGAGAGGGTCTCCCTGTAGCCGCTCTCTCTTCTCGGTGGGGGTGCCGCAGTCTCTGGAGCTGCAGCCTCCACGTGGCCTGGGAAGGAGGAGGCACAGAGAGCCCCCACCCGCCATCCCCGCCACCCCCCTGGGAGGAAGCCCATCCAGGAACTTGGCAGGCTGTTGTACTCTGACCGGCTTCACAGAGAAGAAAAGAGAGGAAGGATGGAAGAGAGAGAGAGAGAGAAAGAAAGTGAGGGAGAGGGAGAAAGAGAGAGAAAGGGAGGGAGAGAGAGAAGGGGAGGGAGGAAGAGAGAGAAAGGGAGGGAGAGAAAGAAAGGGAGGAAGGAAGGAAGAGAGAAAGAGAGAAAAAGGCTGTTGCCTGTCTCATTCAATCCCTGGAGACTCACACTAAGCTTCTCTGGGGTTCCACTGGGTGACCCTTTCGGCCCCTGAGAGAGCAGTGAGGGCGAATCACCCGAAGGACACAGCTGCCAGCCTCCTCCAGTCCCTGAGGACCCCCTCACGGTGGACCCCCTCCCTCCCCCCTTCTCTTTCTTGGAAAGAATGCCAGAAGCAAAAAACAACCAAACACCTCCTCACCAGCAATCAACACCTCTATGCGCATAGATTCACTCCCAAGGTTAGTATCAGACACACAGACCAAGAGTGAACCACGTCCGAATCAACAAGCAGTCCAACTCCTCTCCAGACCATTTTCAACCACACTGACACTGCAAGCCACTTGAACACAAGGTGAGAATAAACCCAACTCTCTCCTCGCACTGAATAGTCCCTAATAAAAACATCTGCAAAGGAAACTACCAAGCTCAGAGAACACTAAGGAAACAGGTCTGAGAGGTCCCAGCATTCTTTCCACGAAAGAGAAGGGGGGAGGGAGGGGGTCCACAGTGAGGGGGTCCTCAGGGACTGGAGGAGGCTGGCAGCTGTGTCCTCACTGCTCTCTCAGGGGCTGAAAGGGTCACCCAGTGGAGCCCCAGAGAAGCTGTGCAGGGCGAGTCTCCAGGGATTGAATGAGACAAGCAACGTCCGTCTTCTCTCTTTCTTCCTCCCTGTCTTTCTCTCTCTTTCTTCCTCTTTTCTCTCTCTTTCTCCCATCTTTCCTCCCTCTCTTTATCTTTCTTTCTCTCTCTCTCCCTACCTACCTCACTCCCTCTCTTTCTTTCCTTCTCTCTCCCTCCCTTTCTCCCTCTCTCTTCCTCCCTCCCTCTTTCCCTTTCTCTCTCTCTCTTCTCCTCCAAATTATGCCAGTCAAAACCCCTATAAAATCTATAATTCTCCAACAGCCTCACCTATCATTAAAATGGGCCATTGAGGACTTTGTTCTGGTTCTAAGAACCATCGCCATGGCCAAATTACGCCAGGCAAAAACCCTATAAAATCTATAATTCTCCAACAGCCTCACCTATCATTAAAATGGGCCATTGAGGAATTTGTTCTGGTTCTAAGAACCAGCGCCATGGCCAAATTATGCCAGGCAAAAACCCTATAAAATCTATAATCCTCTAGCATTAAAATGGGCTATTGGGGATTTTGTTCTGGTTCTAAGAACCATTGCCATGGCCAAATTATGCCAGGCAAAAACGAACACCCAACAACGAACTGCCCCGCGGAGTTTCCCAACGCTGTGCAGTGATGCCTGAGTTGCCAGGCAGGAGGACTGCCGCGGTCGGAGTGCCGGGTCTGTGGAAGAGTGGGGGAGCGACTAAGGTGGGCGAGAGGGGCAAAGAAAGCCCCCTTTACCTGCAGGCAAGTCAAAGGGGGGATTTACTGTCTCTCTCTCCCTCTCTCTCACGCACACATAGACACACACTCAGGGCCACACAAGGGTTCTCTTCCCTCCCGCCTCCTTCCAAGAGTCTCCAACTTCGCAGCCACCGCTGCTCCTCGCCTCTCCTGCCCCGGGAGTGGAGCCGCGCGCCGTTTCTCCCCGCCCGCTGGTTGCAACCGGTGGTGTCCGATCCGCCCCTCCCAAGACCGGCTTCCCTGCCACAGTGCCCGCCCGCCTGCCTTGCAGAGTCTGCGGTGGGGAGGTGCCAGGAGAGGGTCTCCCTGTAGCCGCTCTCTCTTCTCGGTGGGGGTGCCGCAGTCTCTGGAGCTGCAGCCTCCACGTGGCCTGGGAAGGAGGAGGCACAGAGAGCCCCCACCCGCCATCCCCGCCACCCCCCTGGGAGGAAGCCCATCCAGGAACTTGGCAGGCTGTTGTACTCTGACCGGCTTCACAGAGAAGAAAAGAGAGGAAGGATGGAAGAGAGAGAGAGAGAGAAAGAAAGTGAGGGAGAGGGAGAAAGAGAGAGAAAGGGAGGGAGAGAGAGAAGGGGAGGGAGGAAGAGAGAGAAAGGGAGGGAGAGAAAGAAAGGGAGGAAGGAAGGAAGAGAGAAAGAGAGAAAAAGGCTGTTGCCTGTCTCATTCAATCCCTGGAGACTCACACTAAGCTTCTCTGGGGTTCCACTGGGTGACCCTTTCGGTCCCTGAGAGAGCAGTGAGGGCGAATCACCCGAAGGACACAGCTGCCAGCCTCCTCCAATCCCTGAGGACCCCCTCACGGTGGACCCCCTCCCTCCCCCCTTCTCTTTCTTGGAAAGAATGCCAGAAGCAAAAAACAACCAAACACCTCCTCACCAGCAATCAACACCTCTATGCGCATAGATTCACTCCCAAGGTTAGTATCAGACACACAGACCAAGAGTGAACCACGTCCGAATCAACAAGCAGTCCAACTCCTCTCCAGACCATTTTCAACCACACTGACACTGCAAGCCACTTGAACACAAGGTGAGAATAAACCCAACTCTCTCCTCGCACTGAATAGTCCCTAATAAAAACATCTGCAAAGGAAACTACCAAGCTCAGAGAACACTAAGGAAACAGGTCTGAGAGGTCCCAGCATTCTTTCCAAGAAAGAGAAGGGGGGAGGGAGGGGGTCCACAGTGAGGGGGTCCTCAGGCACTGGAGGAGGCTGGCAGCTGTGTCCTTCGCGTAATTCGCCCGCACTGCTCTCTCAGGGGCTGAAAGGGTCACCCAGTGGAGCCCCAGAGAAGCTGTGCAGGGCGAGTCTCCAGGGATTGAATGAGACAAGCAACGTCCGTCTTCTCTCTTTCTTCCTCCCTGTCTTTCTCTCTCTTTCTTCCTCTTTTCTCTCTCTTTCTCCCATCTTTCCTCCCTCTCTTTATCTTTCTTTCTCTCTCTCTCCCTACCTACCTCACTCCCTCTCTTTCTTTCCTTCTCTCTCCCTCCCTTTCTCCCTCTCTCTTCCTCCCTCCCTCTTTCCCTTTCTCTCTCTCTCTTCTCCTCCAAATTATGCCAGTCAAAACCCCTATAAAATCTATAATTCTCCAACAGCCTCACCTATCATTAAAATGGGCCATTGAGGAATTTGTTCTGGTTCTAAGAACCATCGCCATGGCCAAATTACGCCAGGCAAAAACCCTATAAAATCTATAATTCTCCAACAGCCTCACCTATCATTAAAATGGGCCATTGAGGAATTTGTTCTGGTTCTAAGAACCATCGCCATGGCCAAATTACGCCAGGCAAAAACCCTATAAAATCTATAATTCTCCCAACAGCCTCACCTATCATTAAAATGGGCCATTGAGGAATTTGTTCTGGTTCTAAGCTGTGCAGGGTGAGTCTCCAGGGATTGAATGAGACAGGCAACGGCCTTTTTCTCTCTTTCTCTCTTCCTCCCTTCCTCTCTCTTTCTCCCTTCCTTCTTCCCTCCCTCTTGATTTCTTTCTTTCCCCCTCTCACTTCCTCCCTCCCTTTCTCTCTCCCTCCCTTTCTCTCTCTCTCTTCTCCTCCAAATTATGCCAGTCAAAACCCCTATAAAATCTATAACCCTACAACAGCCTCAACTATCATTAAAATGGGCCATTGAGGAATTTGTTCTGGTTCTACGAACCATCGCCACGGCCAAATTATGCCAGTCAAAACCCCTATAAAATCTATAATTCTCCAAACAGCCTCACCTATCATTAAAATGGGCCATTGGGGCTTTGTTCTGGTTCTAAGAACCATCGCCATGGCCAAATTATGCCAGGCAAAAACCCTATAAAATCTATAATTCTCCAAACAGCCTCACCTATCATTAAAATGGGCCATTGAGGAATTTGTTCTGGTTCTAAGCTGTGCAGGGTGAGTCTCCAGGGATTGAATGAGACAGGCAACGGCCTTTTTCTCTCTTTCTCTCTTCCTCCCTTCCTCTCTCTTTCTCTCTTTTCCTTCCTCTTTCTCCCTTCCTTCTTCACTCCCTCTTGATTTCTTTCTTTCCCCCTCTCGCTTCCTCACTCCCTTTCTCTCTCCCTCCCTTTCTCTCTCTCTTCCTCCCTCCCTTTCTCTCTCCCTCCCTTTCTCTCTCTCCCTTTCTCTCCCTCCCTTTCTTTCTCTCTTTCTCTCTCTTCGTTCCTTCCTCTCTTTTCTTCTCTGTGAAGCCGGTCAGAATACAACAGCCAGCCGAGTGCCTGGATGGGCTTCCTCCCAAGGGGGCTGCGGGGATGGCTGGCAGGGGCTCTCTGTGCCTCTTCCTTCCCGGGCCACGTGGGGGCTGTGGCTCCAGAGGCAGTGGCGCCCCCACCGAGGAGAGAGAACGGCTACAGGGGGAGCCTCTCTTGGCACCTCCCCACCGCAGATTCTGCAAGGCGGGTGGGTGGGTGCTGAGGCGGGGAAGCCGGTCTTGGGAGGGGTGGATCGGAGACCACTGGTTGCAACCGGCGGGTGGGGAGAAACGGCGCCTGGCTCCACTCCCGGGGCAGGAGAGGCAAGGAGCAGCGGCGGCTGCGAAGTTGGAGACTCTTGGAAGGAGGCGGGAGGGAAGAGAACCCTTGTGTGGCCCTGAGTGTGTGTCTACATGCGTGTGAGAGAGGGGGAGAGAGAGAGAGTAAATCCCTCTTTTTAGTTGCATGCAGGTAAAGGGGGCTTCCTTCGTCCCTCTCGCCCACCTTGGTCGCTTCCCCGTTCTTCCGCAGACCCGGCACTCCAACCGCAGTGGTCCTTTTGCCTGGCAGCTCAGGCATCACTGCGCAGCGTTGGGAAACTCCGCGGGGCAGTTCGTTGTTGGGTGCGCCGCCGAGCAGCTTAGAGGGAACACTGGCCATCACCGCCATTTCTACGCTGCCCCTCTGGTTCTACCACAGCCAATAGCTAAAATGATGTCACAACAAAAACTGTTTATATCTTTTAGGTACTTTTGTTACATTTTTAACCATCATTAATTTGTAATCTCCCCCCCAAAATAAATCTTCACTAAAACACCTAAACCACATGTTGCAGTAATAAACCACATGTTGCATTAATAAACCACGTGTTGCCAATAGTACGTGTCAGGCCTTTTGGGTTAAATACAACATTGGAAAGTGAATTAAAACTGGTCTACCATTGATGTCTTCGACTGCTTGTCTGTTGTGATTCCCATCAGGTAGAGGGCCTTTGAAATAAGAATAATAAAAAGTCAACATCACCAAATGACCACCTGATGTTCAGAAAGTAGAAAACCAATTCATGGATTTTACAAAGGTGCTTTTATGCTCCCGGGAGTGAAAGGAGGAAAGATGTGACCTCCAGCTCCAGGAGTTTCTGTCACTCTGCAGGAAGAGGAAGGCATCCCTAAAATTCCCCTGAGAATTCCTGCAAGAAAGTCAAATCACCTCCTGGACATGACTTAATTTTAGGTAACTTTTGCCTTTAGTTCCTTTAAGTAGCTAGTCCTCTACGTGCTTTGTTTAAGGAATTGAACCTTGGATAGAATTACTTCAATCCCAAGAATTGGCTTTAATTCCTGAAAAGGAAGGGTCAGCTCCTGGACTTGCAGTAATTTAACTCTTCCCTTTACTTGAATTAGCTAGTCCTCCATATGTTTAAATACTACTTTAATTGGGCAAATAAATCTGAGCCTTGACTAAAATTACCTGATCCCCCCCAAAAATCACTTTATTCCTGAAAGCAAGGTCATTTTTACCAAAGGTCATTTTTACCTTTAGAGCAGGGGTGAAATTGAAGCTATTTTTAATTATGAGTCCCCTGTGATGGTTTGGTCCTTTCAACAGGACCTGGCATTATTTAATAATTAGATTATTTAATTTAATTATTTAACCTGGCTAAGTTACCTTAGCTTCCACCAAATGGATTACTCTAAGAAATTAAACTTTGGCTAAAAATTTACCCCAAGCCTCAAGATTGGACTTTCTTTCAAGAAACCAAGGCCAACTCATAAACCTGAAGCTATTTTAGTTCACCTTTCCACCTTTAATTGCTTGAAGTAGCTAGTCCTCTACATATTTTTTTTAAAGAACTTCAACCTGGGCTAAAATTTCTTTCCTCAGTCCAAGACAGTTGAACTTTATTCAAGAAAGCATATGGATAGCTGCAGGCACTGAAGCAATTTAACCTTGAAGCCAATTTTAACCCTTATATTTTGCACCTGTGGTAATTTAGCCCCCTTAACTGCACCTGGCTAAAATTTTGTTTTATTCCTCCTTTTAAGCTCCTTTTAACTCTCAACGGTCTGGTTTGGTCCTTTGAATAGAACACAGCTGAGATGATCCCAGACTCCATCCATATTTTACTCGTAAAAAATTCCAGCCTTGGTTAAAATTATTTGGGACCTTGAAATTTGTCTTTCCTTTCTTTCATCTATCATATATATTCTCTTCCTTTCATGTATCCTCTCCTCTAAGTTCACTTTTACCCTTATATATATTACCAGATGTCTATTTTTCTTCCTATGTATTTGTGTATTGGACAAATGAATAAATAAATGAATAAAATAAAAATTTGCCCCATTTCCCTGGGGGAAACCCACTTCGTGGGACTGTGGCCATTCCCCATAGGTATTGGGACCCCTTTAAATAAAACGCCCTTGAGGTGTTTCCTCAAAAACCACTGGTGTTTTACTCCTGAGGAAATACACGTCCTGGTAAAAAATTACTTATTAAAATTACTTATTAAAATTAGCGGAGTTGTCTTCCTTACTCCCCGAAAATCGACTAATATTACCTCAAATGCTGTTTTTACTCCGAGAATAGACTAAAATTACTATCCCCGAGAATAGGCTATATGCGTTAGCTCCCCTCAGCGACCCACAACGCCCAAGAGCCTCAAACTATTTATTTATTTATTTTAACATATTAAACATTTGAGAAGTAATGATAAAAAGGATTACTGGGGTTGCCTCAGCGTGCAAGAGGCACCTGTCGCGGTCTAAAAACTGCGAAGTCTTCGGGAGCCGCCGTGGGGAGAGAGGGGTCGCAGCGCCCTCTTTCGACCGAGGAGAAACGCGATCGAAATGCACCTTTTTTAATCTCAGCCTCGGGAGCAAGCCGACCTTTTGTTCCGCCCCTCGGAGGAGAAGGGGAAGGGGGCGCAGCCAATCCGAGGGGCAAGTTTTCCAAAGCAGCCAATCGCCGGTCGGAGAGCGCTTGGCGGGAAAGGCGCGCGGCTCTTGGTGGCCTCACAGGTGAGGGTGATTGACAGGAGCACCCGGACTGGGCAGTGCTTTAAATTAGCTTGCCGCGAGACAGCTGCAAGGGACCTTGTGGGTCATCTAGTCCAACCCCGTTCAAGCAGGAGTCCCTGCACCATTTCAGACAAATGGCCATCCCAATCTCCCAGGACTTCCATAGGCAGCTTCTGCTGCACTGGTTGATCTCTTTCACCCTCAGAAAGTTCCTAATTTTTTCCAGGTTGAATAATCTCTCTTTGGTCAGCTTCCATCCATTATTCCTTCTCTGGCTTTTTGGTGCCTTGGAAATCAATCTGAGCCCCCTGTTTGTGTGTGTCAGTGTGTAAAATAAAATAAGATAGATAAGGGAACTTTTATTCTCACTTTTTACTGTGGGCACATTGGCCCACATTAAAAATGAAATTTATTTATTCATCTATTTATTTATTTATTGGATTTGTATGCCGCCCCTCTCTGCAGACTTCGGGCGACATTATATTGCCTGCTCTCACAATTTACATACTTACCTACCTATTGCTTTATCTTCCATTATCCATCTATCCAATCATCCATCTATCTACATGCACATCTACATCTAATCTATATATATATCATCTATATGTATCATCTCCATACACCACACAAACACAACACTGTCCATTTTGAATACATGGTATTCTTGGCCTCTGTTTTGTTAAATAATATCTCTTTTTCTTCTATATCTTCTGCAATCAGTCAATCTTATAATGTTTGAGGAAGATTTAAATATGTTAAAGAGAAACATTTAAATATGTTATATATGTGAGAAACATTGAAATATGTTAAAGGGTTAAATAAGGTTCAGGAGGGAAGTGTTTTTAATAGGAAAGTGAACACAAGAACAAGGGGGACACAATCTGAAGTTAGTTGGGGGAAAGATCAAAAGCAACATGAGAAAATATTTTACTGAAAGAGTAGTAGATGCTTGGAACAAACTTCCAGCAGAGGTGGTTGGTAAATCCACAGTCACTGAATTTAAACATGCCTGGGATTAACATAGATCCATCCTAAGATAAAATACAGGAAATAGTATAGACTATATAGTCTATAGTCAAATAGTGTTGCTTCGTTGTTTTTATGGACCTGTTCTCCTTTAAGAATAAACTTTTATTGTTTCCTTCAAATTATTATCTGTTTATTTTCCAATTAACAACAAGACTTTTTCATAGGAGGATTTCTTACAATTAGTCTCAAAAAGTTCATATAGATTTTATATGTTGCAAACCACTCCAGTCCTCAGAGAGGGGCAGCAGATAAATCCAATAGATTATAGATAGATAGATAGATAGATAGATAGATAGATAGATAGATAGATAGATAGATAGATAGATAGATAGATATTCATGGTGTAACCAGCCAGCAATCACCCCTTTTGCTTTATTTTTTTTCCTGTTGGAGGCTGCCTTCCCACCCTACCACACTACAAATATCCAGTTTTTAAATTATCTCTTATTATTTTTGCAGAGGACTAAGAGATCAGAGGGAGATTTGGGCTTATACAGGCAGCCCTCCACTTATAACAGTTCATAACAGTTGTTTTTTGTAAATTGCTTAAGACATCTTCCCCAGGCTTGTATAGTTTTATGTATGGTATGTTTGCGATGTATGGTTTTTAAATAACGGGCTTTAGATACTTTCTTTTAAATATTAGATTTGTTACATTGCACATTGTTATTATTATTGTTGTGAGCTGTCCCGAGTCTGCGGAGAGGGACAGCATACAAATCTAATAAATAATAATAATAATAATAATAATAATAATAATAATAATAATAATAATAATCCAGGACCTGTTTGCTTTGCTTTCTAAGAATTCTGCTTAAATGATACAAATGGAGAAATTTTTGATACACCATGTCTTAGCCTCCTGAAAGTAAAATAAATTGACACAGATTTGAAATTGTTTCCTCCTTTCTCTCTTACAAGAAGTCTTTCCTTCCCCTGCAGTGAAAGGCTGCAACATTTTTTATTACCACACTGTGGGTGTGGCTTATTTTATGGGTGTGGCTTGCTGGCAATGGGACCAGGTGGGACCGGCTTGATGATCATGTGACCGGTTTGTGTGGCTTATATAGATAGCCACACCCACAAAATAGGCCACACCCGCAGCGTAGTAGTAAAAAACATTTGCAGCCCTCTTCACTGTTTCCCCCCTTATTTATTTTATTTATTTGTTTGGTCAAGTATTGTTGGTATACAAAGATATAATAATGGTTATATACATCAGTGTTTCCCAAACGTGCCGACTTGAAGGTATTTGGACTTCAACTCCCAGAATTCCCCAGCCAGCATTTGCTGATATACATGATACAGTACTGTACTCCGTTCTATGCTAAGGAAAAAAACAAAATAAAGCTAACCCGGAAGTCGGACGGCGCGTATCCCTCTAATCTTTTTTTTTTTTTTTGAAATAGACGTAGATCTAGAATCTCCGCATCCCGCGCACCGTTCCGTTTCTCAGGCGACCCTCTTCCCGGAAGTGATGGCGTCGGAGGAGCGGAAGTGACGACGGAGAGGAAGTTTCTCCGCGAAGGAGGCGGCGGCGGCAGCTTCAGCCATGTCAGCGGGCGGCTCGGGGCAGCGGGAGCCGGGGGCCTCGGGCGGGTGAGGAAAGCGCTTTTGGGGGCGTGGGGCGGGGAAGGAATCGGGCACGGAGGCCCGGTTCAAAAGCGTCCGAGCGGGGCCCGCTAGGCCTCCCAGGAGAGGACTACAACTCCCATCATCCCCCGCGCCCCTCCCCCCCCACAGCCCTTCAGCTGACCCCCGCCCCCATTATCCCCTTCTTAACTCATGCTTTATATAACTTGAATTAGCATAATGATATGTATAATTATGTGTGTGTGTATATATAATTATATATAATTATATATGTGTATATAATTATATGCATATAACTATACAACACACTGTCTATATGTGTATATATATATATATATATATATATATATATATAAGTATATATATATATATATATAAGTATATTTATTTATTTATTTATTAGATTTGTATGCCGCCCCTCTGTAAATATGTACATGTATATACTGTACATATGTCTGTGTGTGTATGTGCGTATATATATATGTGTGTGTGTGTGTGTGTATATGTATATGTGTATGTATGTATATGACGGTCTTGGCATATTTGGCTTTTTTCCCGTGTAGGATTCTACGAAAACAAATATATATAGATAGATAGATAGATAGAGAGAGAGAGATAGATAGATAGATATAGATATATGTAGATATATGTAGATTGTTCTGAGTTCGGGTTTTGCCCTGTGTAATATTTTGCATGTTTATGCGACGTTTCGGTGAAATCACATTCACCATCATCAGGCTGAAGTTTCCAAGCTTCGTGCTGTTGTCATTTTACAACAGCACGAAGCCTGATGATGGTGAATGTGATTTCACTGAAACGTCGCATAAACATGCAAAATATTACACAGGGCAAAACCCGAACTCAGAACAATCTACATACATATACCCGTGAAAATTTACGAAAACAAATATATATATACAGATATATATATATATTTACTCAGTGAGGGTATGGCTAGCTGATGAGGCCATAAAAAGGCCGAAATAGATCTATCCTAATCCCCCATAATTTTCAAATTTCACAAAGACATGTGACATATACAGTGATCCCCCGCTCGTTGCGAGGGTTCCGTTCCAGGAGCCCCCGCAACGAGCGGGTTTTCGCGAAGTAGCGATGCGGAAGTAAAAACACCGTCTGCGCATGTGCAGACGGTGTTTTTACTCCCACAGCGCTAGCGAGGAGCCGAAGATTGGGGGCGGGGCGGCTGTTTGCCGCCGGCATGGAGGGCTTCCTAGCAGCCCCCCAAACCCGGGTTGGGGGTCCGGGGGGCGCTTGGTATCGCCGGTTTTGAGCTGAGTCCGGAAGCGAATTCGCTTCCGGACTCAGCTCAAAACCGCCGATAGCAAGCGGCAAGGAACGCCTTGTCTCGGCGCTTTCGAGCTGTCAGCTCGAAAGCGCCGAGACAAGCCGTTCCTTGCCGCTTGCTATCGGCGGTTTTGAGCTCAAAACCGCCGGTTTTCAGCTCAAAACCGCCGATAGCAAGCGGCAAGGAACGCCTTGTCTCGGCGCTTTCGAGCTGTCAGCTCGAAAGCGCCGAGACAAGCTGTTCCTTGCCGCTTGCTATCGGCGGTTTTGAGCTAAATCCGGGAGCGAATTCGCTCCCGGATTTAGCTCAAAAGCGGCGAGAATGAACGGCGTGGGCGGGCGAAGGGCGGGCGGCAGCGAGGAGTTTGCGTGGGCGGTGGGGAAACTCCTCGCTGACGCCAGCAAGAGGGGGAAGACCCAGGGAAGCCGCTGCCATCTACGCATGCGTGCCCGGCACGCATGCGTAGATGGTATTTTTGACTTCCGGGTTGAAAAATAGCGAAGTACCCTGTTCGCAATGGTTGGGGACGCAATAAACGGGGGATCACTGTATATGTGTGTGTGTGTCCCCTTTTTGTGGTTGTTACCCTGAAGGGTGAGACTCTTGTGGAGGGCGTTGAGCTTTAAACTTATTAAAAATAATTATTTGAACCAGAGTTACCACCAAAGCCAAATGAGAAGTGTGGAGCAGCTACTCAATGAAGAGCAACTTTATGGGACCCTTGTTTTAACTCTGTCCTATCAGTCTAATACTCATCCATCAATATCTTATTAATCAGTTATCATTTCATCTATTATATGTTATATCTACACCAGCTGTTTTTCTATATCTCTGTCTTATCTATTATCCCTCCATCTATCCTGTATCTCTGTTATCTGTCTATATTGCTAAATATCTCTTCTCATTCTCATCTATGTATTTCGTCTCCCTCCCTCCCTCTCTAACTTTCTGCTCGTGTCTTTGTTCCTGCCTTCCTTTTGTGTTTGATTATCATCTAGTCCAGGGGTCGACAAAGTTGTTCAGAATCTAGGAGCCAGCCAAAAAATTTAGGAGCCAGAAAAATATACTGTACAAAATATTAAAATATTATTTTAAAAAAAAAAATATTAAAAAATAAAAAAAATTTTATTCTGTTCCCTGAATGGAGACCGCCGGCCGCTCAATCGGGCCGGCAGGGAACAGAATGGAGCCTTCCGCGGCGGGGCTGGTAAGGGGGGGAGCCGAGCCCAGCCCCGTGGCATTCGCTTTCCTCCCGCCGGCAGCCGACTGATCGTGGGCTCCTTCGCAACCTCGGAGAGCTTCCTGGTTTTCGTGAGCTTTCATGCCCCGGAAGCTCTCCGAGGTTGCGAAGGAGCCCACAATCAGTCTCGGCTGCGGGTGGGAGGAAGGCGAATCCCCCGTGGGCTCCGTTACATTTTCCGCTGCCAGCCAGGCCATGCTGGCGGCAGCGGAACAATCGCTGGGTGGAAGGCGTGCTCGGCTCTGCCGCTCCAGCCGCTTTCGGCCGAGCCTCCCCGGCCAAGCAGCCAGGGAAGTCGAGCCAGGCGTGGCGGCGGCAGCGCTGCTTCTCCGGTCGCCCGGTCCTCTCCTGCCTCCTGCGCCGATGTTCCCCGCTGCGACGGAAGGCAGTCGCTTGGCTAGGGAGGCTCGGCCGAAAGCGGCTGGAGCGGCAGAGCCGAGCACGCCTTCCACCCAGGGAGTCCTGCCCTTTCATCCCCGCCGACCACAGGGGCGAGGGGTGGGGATGAAGGGGCAGGACTTCCCGGGCGGAAGGCGTGCTCGGCTCTGCCGCTCCAGCCGCTTTCGGCCGAGCCTCCCTAGCCAAGCGACTGCCTTCCGTCGCAGCGGGGAACATCGGCGCAGGAGGCAGGAGAGGACCGGGCGACCGGAGAAGCAGCGCTGCCGCCGCCACGCCTGGCTCGACTTCCCTGGCTGCTCGGCCGAAAGGGGCTGGAGCGGCAGAGCCGAGCATGCCTTCCGCCCGGGAAGTCCTGCCCCTTCATCCCCACCCCTCGCCCCTGTGGCCGGCTCATCCAGGGGGGCGTGTGTGGACTGGCAAGCGGCAAGACCAAGGGAAGGTTCCTTCAGCCGCCCAACACCTGATCCGCTCCGCAGCGCGGCAGCAGCGAGGAGCCGAAGATGGGTTTTCCCCTTTGCCTTTACCCCATCTTCGGCTCCTCGCTGCTTCCGCGCTGCGGAGCAGATCACCTGTTGGGCGGCTGAAGGAATCTTCCCTTGGTCTTCCCCGCCGCCCACACGCAAACTCCACCATCTGCGCATGTGCGGCCATGAAAAAAATGGCGCACATGCGCAGATGGTGGTTTTACTTCCGCATCCAATATGACGCGGAAATCGGTTAGCGCGGGAGGTCTTGGAACGTAACCCCCGCGCTAACCGAGAGATCACTGTATACATACAGTACAGCAGGCAACATTTTCTAGGCGCCAGACAACATTTTCTAGGCGCCACTGGCGACCAGGCGCCTGGGTTTGTCGAACACTGATAAAGTATTCAATGAGATTTCATTCATTCAGATCTAGGATGTGTTATTTGAGTGTTCCCTTTATTTTTTTGAGCAGTGTATACAATGAATAAATCCTTTTTTTATATATTTATTTACCATTCCCTAACACTTATTTCTCCTTATATTTATACCTCTAACTATATATACATTATATACTGATTTTTCCCTCTGGTTTTTGTTTCTCAATCCATTGATAAAACATGTTCCAAACTTCGTAGAGTTCTGAATTTTCTTTGTCATTTAATTCATATGTCAACTTGTCTAGTTCCGCACACTCTAATATTTTTTTAAAATAAGAAGTTGATCATTTAGTATTTTATTGTGTTTCCAATGCTGTGCCAGCATTATCCTTGTTACTGTTAATATGTATAAAATGATATATCGATATTTCTTTTCTATTTTTCCATCAAATATGCCTAGTAAGAAGGTTTCCGGTTTTTTATTAATTTTGTGATGTGTGATTTCTTCTAGCCATTTATGAATTTTATTCCAGGTTTTTTTTTTACCGTTGGGCTAGTCCACCACATGTGGCAATAGGCTCGCTCAGTTTGGTTAAATTCACTTAACAAACGTCTCACTTAGAAATTGAGGGCTAATTTGTGCTTGTAAGGTGAGGAACCACCTGTAGAGGAGTGAAAAATTGTCCGCCCCAGCCAGTCTAGTTCGGAAAAGCCCTTTTCAAAGTTTATTTATATCTCAGTTAATTATTTCTGACAAATAAATTGAGCCAGTGAATATATCCAAATAAGCCTTCCTATTTTCCCACAAGCTACGTAGGATCGTTAACCTGATCCTACGTAGCTTCTGCTCTGGCAATCTCACACTACTGACTAGAGCCTACAAAACCTATGCCAGACCCATTCTCGAATACAGCTCATCTGTCTGGAACTCACACCACATCTCAGACATCAACACTCTCGAAAACGTCCAAAGATATTTCACCAGAAGAGCCCTTCACTCCTCCACTCGAAACAGAATACCCTACGAAAATAGACTATCTATCCTGGGTCTTGAAAGCTTAGAACTGCGGCGCCTAAAACACGATCTAAGTATTGCCCACAAGATCATATGCTGCAACGTCCTTCCGGTCAACGACTACTTCAGCTTCAACCGCAACAACACAAGAGCACGCAACAGATTCAAACTTAATATTAACCGCTCCAAACTTAACTGTAAAAAATATGACTTTAACAATCGAGTTGTCGAAGCGTGGAACTCATTACTGGACTCAATAGTGTCAACTCCAAATCCCCAACATTTCTCCCTTAGACTATCCACGATTGACCTCTCCAGGTTCCTAAGAGGCCAGTAAGGGGCGTATATAAGTGCACTGATGTGCCTATCGTCCCCTGTCCAATTGTCTTTCCTTATCTCATTTATCATATATATTCTCTCCTTCTCTCTCTCTCTCTCTCTCTCTCTATACTGTGTATATATATATATATATATATTCTCTCCCTATCTCTTATATCATATATATTCTCTCCCTCCCATCTACTTCTCTTCTTTTTTACTTTCTATCTTTATATATATTACTTAATGTCTATTCTCTTTCATATGTATTGTATATTAGACAAAGAATAAAATAAATAAAATAAACAACACTGCGGTATGGGTCAGGCTGAGGAAGAGACTGGCCCAAAGAATCCCAGCCATCGTTCATGTCTAAATGGGATTAGAACTCGCCGTCGTTTGTTTTCTAGCCTGGTGGTGCCTTAAAACTACTAAATTAAACAACCTTTGATATAATTAGAAAGGGAAATGATTAAAATCTTGGCAAGTCTTATTTATTCACTTTATTGGGAATCATGAAGTTGAATTTCAATTATTATTATTATTATTATTATTATTATTATTATTATTATTATTAAGATTTGTATGCTGCCCCTCTCCGAAGACTCGGGGCGGCTCACAACAGTAATAAAAACAGTATATTTATTATTTTATTTATTTATTAGATTTGTATGCCGCCCCTCTGCGTAGACTCGGGACAAATCTAATAATAAAAATACAGTATATAAAAACTCCAATAATTAAAAACCATACAGCACATACACACCAAACATGAAATATAAGAAAGCCTGGGGGAGATGTCTTAGTTCCCCCATGCCTTGTGATATAGGTGAGTCTTGAGTAACTTGCGAAAGACAAGGAGGGTGGGGGCCGTTCTAATCTCCAGGGGGAGTTGATTCCAGAGGGCTGGGGCCGCCACAGAGAAGGCTCGTCCCCTGGGGCCCGCCAAACGACATTGTTTGGTCGACGGGACCCAGAGAAGGCCAACTCTGTGGGACCTTAAATTACATTGAAACAGTTTAATCCAGTTTAATTTTCGAAGAGGGCCCATTCCCGTCTCATTTCCCTCAATTTATCAATGAAGAAGAGATGGGAAGGAAAGAGGCTTTGTAATGAACTCTTTTTATTATTTTCATTTTTGAAGGGGTTACACATCTACAATTTGCATGCCAAAAAAATGTTTAGATTCAATCCAAACTTGTTTGATTTAAATCTTTTTTGCTTTGAAGATCGTTTTTTAAATTTATACATTTGAAATTGATGCAAAGGTATTTCTCTGAAGGTGGAAAAATTGCTCGCTAGCAGCAGTGTAGAAAATATTTTTTTTTAAAAAAAAAGCTGTGGTCAAACATTCTGAACCAAAGGAGCTGTTATCTCTGAAACAAATTGTGAGGCTGCTAGCTATCCACACGGGAAGATAATTAGATTTAAACTGCTTACATACTAAGACTCAGGTCTTCAAAATAACCCAGGATGCCAACTTTTTCACTGCTGCAGTTGCTGGTAGCATTAAAAAAAAAACATCCCACTAGTGGATTGTGAATTTCTCTGTTTCATTTAGGGAAGTAGTCCTCTTCAGATGTCTGTTAAGGAGAAGATAGGGAAATTAGTCTGTTTTGTGTTCCATAGTGTGGTTATTATAATCAATACTGGACACTTAAGAGCCACAAAGTCCTCAAAGACACATTCTAAGACTTCTTAATTCAGACCTTGTAGATTTTCGAATTAGCAAAAAAGCAAATATAATAGATACAATTTTACTAGGCCCAGAGAAGAAATTTATAACCAAAATGTGTAATTTTATGTTCAATCATGAAAATATAGAAGAAGTGGTAAAAGAAAATATGATTGCCTGGATGACCAACTTTGGCTGCACTATTCAACTTTGGGGAAAGATTTGGAAAGACAAATTAACAACATCTGTATCATATAGAGAGAATTTATACAAGGTGTTTTACAGGTGGCATTACGCCCCGGCAAGGCTAGCGAATATTTGTCCAAAATTTAAAAATGAACGTTGGAAATGTAAATCATTACCTGGTATGTACTACCATATGTGGTGGACATGTTCATTAACTAAAAAATTCTGGACCATGATTCACAAAATAATAAAAGAGATACTTGAGTGTGAAATAGAATTAATACCTGAGACTTATCTATTGGGAATAATTAGAGGCCAATATGAAAAGACCAATTATTATTTAATAATACATATACTAACTGTGGCTCGATTGGTTTTTGCTCAAAGTTGGAAGAAAGAAAATGAACCATCGGAGGACATATTAATCAATAAAATATTGGAATGCGCAAAATGGAGCAATCTTACCTTAAGAGTTACAGAACAAACAGGACAAAGAATACTATACCATGTGGGGTAAATTTTATAATTGGATAGAGGGGGGGGCGGGAAAGAGAGAAAATAGAACATCTGTAAATTTAAAGGAAGATATTGAAACCGAAGATTAGGAATTGGAATTGTAAATATGTATTTTACATGCGATGTTTTTGTCGTATTTTGTTTTGATGTCTTGCTGTTTTTGTTTTTATTCTTTTCAAATAAAATCGAATACAAAAAAAGAATTCTTAATTCAAATCCCCTTAATGAGTTGAACAACAGAATAGGGGTGGGTTTCTCCCGGTTCACCAGTTCGCTTAAACCAGTAGCGGCCACTGGCGATGTCACCAGTGGCCGCTACTTTTTTTTATTCTTTTTTTTTTTTTGGAATTGTTTTAAATTTATTTTTTCTACTGAGCATGTGCAGAAGCCGAGTTTCTGGCACTATGCATCTTATTTTCGGCTTTTAAATTTTTTTTAAATTTTGGAGGGATTTTTCAGTACTGTGCACGCATGTACCCATGAAGTACTCCTGCGCAGCACAGGAGCCAGCGAGCCAGCAATGAGGTAAGTTAGACCCAACCCCTAGTAAGACCTAACACAAGGTTTTTTAATCAATACCTCAAAAAACGTGTCCAAGATCTTGTCAGTGGTAGTCGCTTGTGACTGGAACTGCTGTTGACTATTCTCAATAGCTGTCATTATCTGGAAGTAATTGTACAAAAGGTGCCATTCTCTGAAAGAGGGGGGGGGGAGAAACCCATTTATTTACTTCCTGATTTGTTTATGTTTATTTATTATCTTGGGGGAACTAGAATATCTCCGGGACCGCCTTCTGCCGCACGAATCCCAGTGACCAGTTAGGTCCCACAGAGTTGGCCTTCTCCGGGTCCTGTCGACTAAACAATGGCGTCTGGCGGGACCCAGGGGAAGAGCCTTCTCTGTGGCGGCCCCCACCCTCTGGAACCAGCTCCCCCCACCCTCCTTGCCTTTTGTAAACTCCTTAAAACCCACCTCTGCCGTCAGGCATGGGGGAATTGAGACATCTCCCCCAGGCCTATATAGTTTATGCATGGTATGTTTGTATGTTTTTTAAATTATGGGTTTTTAGATATTTTTATATATTAGATTTGTTATTGTACACAGTTTTTATTACTGCTGTGAGCTGCCCCGAGTCTACAGAGAGGGGCAGCATACAAATCTAATTAATAATAATAATAATAATAATAATAATAATAATAATAATAATCTCCTGCTATGAGGAGGGGGCTGGGTTGAAGACCTCCAAGATCCCTCCCATCTTTATTATTCTATGTTTCGAGTCTATGGAGAGGGGCAGCATACAAATCTAATAAATAATAATAATAATAATAATAATAATAATATTAATAATAATAATCTCCTCCAAGGTCCCTCCCATCTTTATTATTCTATGTTTCGTGTTCTAACTGTATGTCTAGCCCAGCGACGGCGAATCATGTTTGGTTCGCGTGCCAAAAAGGGGGCTTAATTATTATTATATTTATTAGATTTGTATGCCGCCCCTCTCCGGAGACTCGGAGCGGCTATGGGGTGTGTGTCAATTGTGGAGACAGGATTAAAAGCTGTCTCTGGCTGGCATACCATGGAGTTGGCTAAAATCCTGTGATAAGGCACCGGATAAATTACTGGCATTCCACAGATACCACCTTTCCTAAAAAAAACCCCAGACTTCCTCCTTGATCAACCCTGGAGAGAAGAGATACCCCCAAAACTGCACTTGGCCATGAAACAACACAATTGATCATTCACTGCCCACGAGGCAAACATAATAATATGGGGGGAATTGAGGCATGGGGGAATTGAGATATTCCCTTCCCCCTAGGCTTATAAAATTTATGCACGGTATATCTGTTTGTATGATTGGTCTCTTAAATTGGGGTTTTTAAAATTACTTTTTATATTAGATTTGTTATATTTGTCTTTTTTACTGCTGTTAGCCGCCCTGAGTCTGCGGAGAGGGGCGGCATACAAATCAAATCAAATCAAATATCAAAAAATAAATAATGTAATAATAATTTATTAGATTTGTATGCCGTCCCTCTCCGAAGACTTGGGGCGGCTCATTCTTTAAACTAGCCAATAAGATTGTGTATTCTCTAATATCCAATGAGATGTAACTTCAAAACTAATGGATGACAATAAAAAGGGTGCAAAGTTTTGTCCAGGACAAGATTGCCTTCCCCAGGTGATGGTACTTGCCTCCTGTCTCACTTAATGACGACAGTCAAATGCGTGCATGCCCACACCCATAATTCAATGCGGGGGGCCCACGCATGTGTGCATGACAACGACCCCCTCCCACTCCCGGCACGCTCGTTTTTTGCTCGCCCCAGGCTTCATATACCGAAAAGTCCTTCCTGTTGTTGTTGCAGTTGAAGGTGACTAGTTCACCTTCAACCGCAACAACACACGAGCACAAAACAGATTCAAACTAAATTTAAACCGCTCCAAACTAGGCTGCAGAAAATACGACTTCATCAATAGAGTGATCAACGCCTGGAACCGGACTCTGTGGTTTCTTCCCCCAACCCCAAAATCTTCAACCTTAGATTGTCTACAGTTGACCTCTCCCCTTTTTAAAAAGGTCTCTAAGAGGCATGCATAAGTGCGCCATTGTGCCTACTTGTCCCTGTCCCATTGTCTTTCTTTTTTATCATTACTTTCTATGTTATGTTTATATAAACTACTATCCTATACTTGATTGACAAATAAAATAGATAGGTAGGTAGGTAGATAGATAGATAGATAGATAGGTAGGTAGGTAGGTAGATAGATATAGAAATAGAACGATAGAGTGGATGGATGAATAGATAGATAGATGGATGGATAGAGATAGATAGATAGATAGATAGATAGATAAGAGATAGAAATAGAACGATAGAGTGGATGGATGGATGAATAGATAGATAGATGAATGGATAGAGATAGATAGATAGATAGATAGATAGATAGATAGATAGATAGATAGATAGATATAGAGATAGGGAGAGATATAGAAATAGAATGATAGAGTGGATGGATGGATGAATAGATAGATAGATGTATGGATAGAGATAGATAGATGATAGATAGATAGATAGATAGATAGATAGATAGATAGATAGATATAGAGATAGGGAGAGATATAGAAATAGAACGATAGAGTGGATGGATGGATGAATAGATAAATAGATGGATGGATAGAGATAGATAGATAGATATAGATAGATAGATAGATAGATAGATAGATAGATAGAGGGAGAGATATAGAAATAGAATGATAGAGTGGATGGATGGATGAATAGATAGATAGATGGATGGAGATAGATAGATAGATAGATAAAGAGAGAGAGAGAGAGAGAATAAAAACAAACTAAGAAACTAACTAAACTAAACTAAACCCTGTTATTTTGTCATCTGGTTTTAATCCTCACCTGTCACTCAGCTCAAGGCTACCATATTTTTCCATTATCGTCCTCCTAAAGAGAGTTTCTTCTGCCTGTTCCTTCAACTTGGCCTTCTCTGTATCAAAGAAAGATGAGAAAAGGAGTCCAGGTTAGTTCCATATACAGATTTATCTTGACCCCCCAACTCGCCCTTTGCGTTAAACCACGGCTCTTCAAACTTGACATCTTTAAGACTTGTGGACTTCAACTCCCAGAATTCTCCAGCCCGTTGAAGTCCACAATTATTAACAGTTGTAAAGAAACAAAATATGAATCACTGCTCATCTGGAATACATAGCAGAAAGAAGGAATTTGAGAATTCACAAAGTCGGTGCTTTATGGAACAAAACTGGAACCGCCCCGAGTCTGCGGAGAGGGGCGGCATACAAATCTAAATAATAAATAAATAAATAATAAATAAATAAAACTGTGACTGAATCTATATGTTCCCCCTCCCAGAAGGCAACGAGGAAAACAGCTTGCGATGAGGATGTGTAGTGTCTCAACCAATCCTGCAGACCTTGTTCAAGCATCACTTACAGTGGCGCGGCAGGTAGAGTGCGGTACTGCAGGCCACTGAAGCTGACTGTAGATCTGTAGGTCAGCGGTTCAAATCTCATCACCGGCTCAAGGTTGACTCAGCCATCCTTCCGAGGTGGGTAAAATGAGGACCTGGGTTGTGGGGGCAATAGGCTGGCTCTGTTTTAAAAAAGTGCTATTGCTAACATGTTGTAAGCCGCCCTGAGTCTAAGGAGAAGGGCGGCATAAAAATCGAATGAATGAATGAATGAATGAATGAATGAATGAAGGAAGGAAGGAAGGAAGGAAGGAAGGAAGCCGCCCTGAGTCCAAGGAGAAGGGCGGCATAAAAAATGAATGAATGAATGAAGGAAGGAATGAAGGAAGGAAGGAAGCCGCCCTGAGTCCAAGGAGAAGGGCAGCATAAAAATCGAATGAATGAAAGAATGAATGAATGAATGAATGAAGAAAGGAAGGAAGGAAGGAAGGAAGCCGCCCTGAGTCTAAGGAGAAGGGCAGCATAAAAATTGAATGAATGAAGGAATGAATGAATGAAGGAATGAAGGAAGGAAGGAAGGAAGGAAGGAAGGAAGGAAGCCGTCCTGAGTCTAAGGAGAAGGGCGGCATAAAAATCGAATGAATGAATGAATGAATGAATGAATGAATGAATGAATGAATAAAGGAAGGAAGGAAGCCGCCCTGAGTCTAAGGAGAAGGGCGGCATAAAAATTGAATGAATGAATGAATGAATGAATGAATGAAGAAAGAAAGAAAGAAAGCTGTAAATCTCTCTATTGCAAGGCAGGGTTTCTCCACTCTGGCATCTTTTAAGATGGGTGGACTTCAACTCCCAGAATTCCCCAGTCACAATTTTCACTGCTGCATGGAACCAGCTTTCACCTGCCCATTTAGGACAAGCAATCGGCCGGGCCTGAGTTCTGTCATTGTTTGCTCAAGTTTGAACCTAGTCCAAACACACCCACCCCAATCTGACCATCACCTGCTTGCTTGGCTGCAGCATCCTCTGTGACGCTGTCCTTCAGCTGGACAATTTTTTGCTAATGCAAGAGTGAAGAGAGTAAGTCAGCAATGGCAGAAGAGGACGAAGACATTCCGTGCTTCTGGTATATTCTGAAAAGACAACCTCGCAGCTTGGATTAGAGCTGAGCTCAACCCAAATGAGTCCAGCTGGCTGATCAAGAATAATTTCCACCCTCCTCCTAACTAGCATGGAGGCTAGGCTGTTTTAGAAACATAGAAACATAGAAGACTGACGGCAGAAAAAGACCTCATGGTCCATCTAGTCTGCCCTTATGCTATTTCCTGTATTTTATCTTACAATGGATATATGTTTATCCCAGGCATGTTTAAATTCGGTTACTGTGGATTTACCAACCACGTCTGCTGGAAGTTTGTTCCAAGGATCTACTACTCTTTCAGTAAAATATTTTCTCATGTTGCCTTTGATCTTTCCCCCAACTAACTTCAGATTGTGTCCCCTTGTTCTTGTGTTCACTTTCCTATTAAAAACACTTCCCTCCTGAACCCTATTTAACCCTTTAACATATTTAAATATTTCGATCATGTCCCCCCTTTTCCTTCTGTCCTCCAGACTATACAGATTGAGTTCATGAAGTCTTTCCTGATACGTTTTATACTTAAGACCTTCCACCATTCTTGTAGCCCGTCTTTGGACCCCTTCAATTTTGTCAATATCTTTTTGCAGGTGAGGTCTCCAGAACTGAACACAGTATTATTCCAAATGGGGTCTCACCAGCGCTCTGTATAAGGGGATCACAATCTCCCTCTTCCTGCTTGTTATACCTCTAGCTATGCAGCCAAGCATCCTACTTGCCTTTCCTACCGCCCGACCACACTGCTCACCCATTTTGAGACTGTCAGAAATCACTACCCCTAAACTTTGTTGGAATTTTGAGTGCAGAATAAAAATTAGGAGAACTGATATTTAGAATGAAGAAAGAAAAAGAAAAAAAAATGAAAAAAAGAGTAAGAAAGAAAAAAGAAATGTGAAAGAAAGAAAGAAAGAAAGAAAGAGAAAGGAAGAATGAAAAGGGAAAGAAAGAAAAGGAAAAAATGAAAAAAGGGTAAGAAAGAAAAAAGAAATGTGAAAGAAAGAAAGAGAAAGGAAGAATGAAAAGGGAAAGAAAGAAAAGGAAAAAATGAAAAAAGGGTAAGAAAGAAAAAAGAAATGTGAAAGAAAGAAAGAGAAAGGAAGAATGAAAAGGGAAAGAAAGAAAAAATGAAAAAGAGTAAGAAAGAAAAAAGAAATGTGAAAGAAAGAAAGAGAAAGGAAGAATGAAAAGGGAAAGAAAGAAAAGGAAAAAATGAAAAAAGAGTAAGAAAGAAAAAAGAAATGTGAAAGAAAGAAAGAGAAAGGAAGAATGAAAATGGAAAGAAAGAAAAGGAAAAAATGAAAAAAGGGTAAGAAAGAAAAAAGAAATGTGAAAGAAAGAAAGAAAGAAAGAGAAAGGAAGAATGAAAAGGGAAAGAAAGAAAAGGAAAAAATGAAAAAAGGGTAAGAAAGAAAAAAGAAATGTGAAAGAAAGAAAGAGAAAGGAAGAATGAAAAGGGAAAGAAAGAAAAAGAAAAAATGAAAAAAGAGTAAGAAAGAAAAAAGAAATGTGAAAGAAAGAAAGAGAAAGGAAGAATGAAAAGGGAAAGAAAGAAAAGGAAAAAATGAAAAAAGAGTAAGAAAGAAAAAAGAAATGTGAAAGAAAGAAAGAGAAAGGAAGAATGAAAAGGGAAAGAAAGAAAAGGAAAAAATGAAAAAAGAGTAAGAAAGAAAAAAGAAATGTGAAAGAAAGAAAGAAAGAGAAAGGAAGAATGAAAAGGGAAAGAAAGAAAAGGAAAAAAGGAAAAAAGAGTAAGAAAGAAAAAAGAAATGTGAAAGAAAGAAAGAGAAAGGAAGAATGAAAAGGGAAAGAAAGAAAAGGAAAAAATGAAAAAAGAGTAAGAAAGAAAAAAGAAATGTGAAAGAAAGAAAGAGAAAGGAAGAATGAAAAGGGAAAGAAAGAAAAGGAAAAAATGAAAAAAGAGTAAGAAAGAAAAAAGAAATGTGAAAGAAAGAAAGAGAAAGGAAGAATGAAAAGGGAAAGAAAGAAAAGGAAAAAAGGAAAAAAGAGTAAGAAAGAAAAAAGAAATGTGAAAGAAAGAAAGAAGAAAGAGAAAGGAAGAATGAAAAGGGAAAGAAAGAAAAGGAAAAAAGGAAAAAAGAGTAAGAAAGAAAAAAGAAATGTGAAAGAAAGAAAGAGAAAGGAAGAATGAAAAGGGAAAGAAAGAAAAGGAAAAAATGAAAAAAGAGTAAGAAAGAAAAAAGAAATGTGAAAGAAAGAAAGAAGAAAGAGAAAGGACGAATGAAAAGGGAAAGAAAGAAAAAGAAAGAGAGAAAGGAAAGAAAGAAGGAAAGAAAGAAAGAAAGAAAGAAAGAGGAAAGATGAACAAAGAAAGAAAGAAAAAGGGTAAAGGAGAGAAAGAATGAATGAAATACAGAAAGAAGGAAGAAAGGAAGGAAGGAAAGAAAAAGAGAAAGAAAGAAGGAAAGATGAACAGAAGAGAAAGAAAGGAAGAAAAAAAAACAAAGGAGAGAAATAAATAAATAAATGCAGAAATCAAAGAAAAGGAAAAGCTGAATTCTGAATTTCTAGCAAATTAATATATTATTCTATACTAAAGCATTGGAAAAAAAAATTCACGATATACAGTATGGCTTTAGGATTGGACTACCTCAATATTCTTCAAAAGCATGCCCAATAGACTACAGATACCATCATCCCCTATAAATCCACCCATCTCATCGTTTTACATACAGAACCATGTTTTGTTTTGGATTTATACACCTTCTTCCAAATAGGCAACTAGTCGTCTCCTTACCCCCATCCCCTCCCCAGCCCCAAAAAATTTCAGAATCGACCTTCAGTTTCTTCTTCTCTTGCCGTTTGAGGAGGGACATCTGGAAATTGTCCACCAGGACTGCAATCACCAGGCTGCAAGAGAAATTTGGGGGTGGGGGTTCCGTAATATTGACCCCTAGACCTGTATTCAGATCAGCCGCAGAGCTGTTGCAAAGGATTACGGCTGGGTAAAAACACAGTGGTCCCTCTACTTACGAAGTTAATTCATTCCGTGACCAGGTTCTTTTTTTTTTTTTAAATTAATTTTCATAAAATAGACTAACAGACATACATACATCAAACATAAAAGGTGGGGATGCATTTTCCCCGCTTATCTCAAAAGTATAAATTCCAATATAGAAAAAGAATACATAATTGAATACATATTTGAATGTTACAAAAGAAAAAGAATATAATTAATTAACTAAATACTAAGATAAAATCAAAATTCTTCCTGTAATATTTCACTATATATAAACTAGTTCTGATATTAAAGTTTAACACACATTTATTTATTTATGTACTTTAACTTTCTATTGTTTTTTCTTATCTATCCATATATAAACTTTGTTCCATGTTTCATAAAATTTCGTATCTTCTTGATCATTTAAGCGTCTTGTCATCATATCCATTTCAGCGCAATCTAATATTTTTGCGATAACTTCTTCTTTTTTGGGGATATCCTTTTATTTATTAGGAATTACCAATCAGACTTATAAGAAAGAAATTTTATATCTAATTATACGTATCTTAACTGCGGCTAGGATTATTTACGTGCAAAATTGGAAAGGGGCAATTTTCCCCATAGGAATCAATGTAAAAGCAAATAATGTGTGCCGTTATTATTATTATTATTATTATTATTATTATTATTATTATTATTAATTTGATTTTTATGCCGCCCCTTTCCGTGGACTCGGGGCGGCTCACAGCACAATAAAACAGTTCATGACAAATCTAATAATTTACAATTTAAAATATTAAAAACCCCATTATTAAGCAAACATACATACAAGCATACCATACATAAATTGAATTGAATAGGCCCGGGGGAGATATCTCAGCTCCCCCATGCCTGACGACAAAGGTGGGTTTTAAGGAGTTTACGAAAGGCAAGGAGGGTAGGGGCAGTTCTAATCTCTGGGGGGAGCTGGTTCCAGAGAGACGGGGCTGCCACAGAGAAGGCTCTTCCCCTGGGGCCTGCCAAACGACATTGTTTAGTTGACGGGACCCGGAGAAGGCCAACTCTGTGGGACCTAATAGGATTCATGCGGCAGAAGGCGGTCTTGGAGATATTCTGGTCCGATGCCATGAAGGGCTTTAAAGGTCAAAACCAACACTTTGAATTGTGATCGGAAACTGATCGGCAACCAATGCAGACTGCGGAGTGTTGGTGTGACATGGGCATATTTGGGAAAGCCCATGATTGCTCTCGCAGCTGCATTCTGCACGATCTGAAGTTTCCGAACACTTTTCAAAGGAGATTCCTAGGGAGGCTCCACGGAGGCTTCTCTCCGCCTTTTCTGGCCCTGTTTCCTCCCAGGAGATTCCTAGAGAGGCCCCATGTAGGCTTCTCCCTGCCTTTTCCGGTTGCAGTGTTGGAGACTCGGGTTTGTAAGTGGAAAATGGTTCTTGCGAAGAGGCAAAAAAAAATCTTGAACACCCGGTCCTTTATCTAGAAAAGTTTGTAAGTAGAGGCATTCTTAGGTAGAGGTACCACTGTAGAGCAGTGTTTTTCAACCACTGTGCCGCGGCACACTAGTATGCCGTGAGACATGGTCAGGTGTGCCACGAAGCTCAGAGAGAGAAAGAAAACAAGAGAGAGAGAAAGACAGAGAGAGAGAAAGAGAAAGAGGGAGAGAAAGAAAACAAGAGAGAGAGAAAGAGAGAGAGAGAGAGAGAGAGCAAGAGGGAGAGAAAGAAAGCAAGAGAGAGAGAGAGAGAAAGCAAGGAAGAGAGAGAAAGAACAAGAGAGAAATAAAGCAAGAGAGGAGAGACAAAGAAAGAAAGAGAGAGAGAGAGAAAGATAGGGAGGGAAGGTGGGAGAGAGAAAGGCATAGAGGGAGGTAGAGAGGGAGAGAGAAAGAGAGCAAAAAAGAGGAAAGAAGGAAGAGAGAAAGAAAGAAGGATGGAGAGATAGAGAGAGAAAAAAGAGGAAGGGAGAGAAAGAGGGAGGGAGAGAGAAATAGAGCAAAAGAGAGGAAGAGAGAGAGAGAGGAATTTTTGGTCCAAACTTTTTTAGCCGCCCCCGCCCTCTCTCAATGTGCCCCATGGTTTTGTAAATGTAAAAAATGTGCCGCGGCTCAAAAAAGTTTGAAAATCACTGCTGTAGAGTATTCTGAATTTGGGAGCTGTTTCAGAGACCGGTCACAGGTTTTTTAAAATTCCTCAACATCCCACCTCTGTTCCCTCTTAGCACACCTGGATAGGTCTTTACCTGGGCCATACTTACTTGAGAAGCAAAAAGTACTGCACAAGGATATACATGATGAGAAAAATAATAATGGACCCAGCACCTAGAAGGAAGGAAGGGAACATGGTGTAAAGGGATATTCCAGATAACAGGTCATCTGCAGGACCCCAGTTACTGCCCGCAATATGTATCTATGTACTGTATGTGTACATCAGTCCTTCTCAAATAGTGAGGTTGTCCCCCCTGGGGGTGGGCACGGAGCGATGCTGGGGGAGGGGGGTCGGTCCTCTCCCCCCTGCTATTCAATATCTACATGAAACCGCTGGGTGAGATCATCCAAGGGCATGGGGTGAGGTATCATCAGTACGCTGATGATACCCAGCTTTACATCTCCACCCCATGTCCAATCAACGAAGCAGTGGAAGTGATGTGCCGGTGTCTGGAGGCTGTTGGGGCCTGGATGGGTGTCAACAGACTCAAACTCAACCCTGATAAGACGGAGTGGCTGTGGGTTTTGCCGTCCATCACCCTGGGGGGGGGGGAATTATTGACCCCCTCGGAGAGGGTCCGCAACTTGGGCGTCCTCCTCGATCCACAGCTCACATTAGAGAACCATCTTTCAGCTGTGGCGAGGGGGGCGTTTGCCCAGGTTCGCCTGGTGCACCAGTTGCGGCCCTATTTGGACCGGGACTCACTACTCACAGTCACTCATGCCCTCATCACCTCGAGGTTTGACTACTGTAACCCTCTCTACATGGGGCTACCTTTGAAAAGTGTTCGGAAACTTCAGATCGTGCAGAATGCAGCTGCGAGACCAGTCATGGGCTTCCCTAGGTATGCCCATGTTACACCAACACTCCGCAGTCTGCATTGGTTGCCGATCAATTTCCGGTCACAATTCAAAGTGTTGGTTATGACCTTTAAAGCCCTTCATGGCACTGGACCAGAATATCTCCGAGACCGCCTTCTGCCATACGAATCCCAGCGACCGATTAGGTCCCACAGAGTGGGCCTTCTCCGGGTCCCGTCAACTAAACAATGTCGGTTGGCGGGCCCAGGGGAAGAGCCTTCTCTGTGGCGGCCCCGACTCTCTGGAACCATCTCCCCCGAGATTAGAACTGCCCCTACCCTCCTCGCCTTTCGCAAACTCCTTAAAACCCACCTGTGTCGTCAGGCATGGGGGAACTGAGATATTTCCCCCGGGTCTATACAATTTATGTATGGTATGCCTGTGTGTATGTCTGTTTAATAATGGGTTTTTTAAATATTTTAAATTGTAAATTATTAGATTTGTTATAAACTGTTTTTATTGTGTTGTGAGCCGCCCCGAGTCTACGGAAAGGGGCGGCATACAAATCTAATAAATATATAAATAAATAAATAGCCCTGGGGAACATGGGGTTTTTTGCTGTAAAGAGTAGGGATTTTTTGCACCGAACAATAGCACACAGCACAGAGTAGGAGATACGAAGTGCAGAGGAAAAAAAACCTTTTTATCCATGGAAAAACATTGAACAGGGACGAAAAGAAAGGAGGAGAGAGACGGAGATAAAGAGACAAACGTAAGCTAAGACGAGGAAATAGGACAAAGCGTATGTTGCACTTGGCTTCTCTCTACCTGCTTCGTGGCACGTGAGATAAATCACCGACCAGTCATCCAAAGTGAAAAGCTGAAAAAGGGTGAAGATGGTTTTGAAGAGGTCCCCGAAATGCTTCTGATCCGCTTCGTGGTACCTGTCGCACAGCACCACCGAAGACATGACTGGAAGTCGGAAGACACAGGAGTCAAGGAAGAAATGGCAATTCTCAGGAGCTTGGGAGAGTGGAGGAGGTGGGCGAGTTTTGAAGATGGGCTTCAGCCTATTTTAAATACAGTGGTACCTCTACCTAAGAACGCCTCTACTTACGAACTTTTCTAGATAATAACTTGGGGCTCAAGATTTTTTTTGCCTCTTCTCAAGAACTTACACTTACAAACCCGAGCCTCCGAAACTGTAGCCAGAAAAGGCAGGGAGAAGCCTCTGTGGGGCCTCTCTAGGAATCTCCTGGGAGGAAACAGGGCTGGAAAAGGCATGGAGAAGCCTCTGTGGGGCCTCTCTGGGAATCTCCTGGGAGGAAACAGGGCCGGAAAAGGCAGGGAGAAGCCTCCGTGGGGCCTCTCTAAGGAATCTTCTGGGAGAAAACAGAGCCTTCACCCTCCCTGTGGTTTCCCGAGTCGCACACATTATTTGCTTTTACATTGATTCCTATGGGAAAAATTGCTTTTCTATTTAAGAACCTGCTCATGGAACAAATTAAGTTCATAAATAGAGGTACCACTGTACGGGATAACCATCTTGGAGGAAGGGGAGACTCTGGATTCCAGCAGGGAAAATAAAGGGGGAATGTTCTGTGAAACTGACCAGGACCAAGTCAGAAATGGATTCAACTCCTAAAATTCGGAGATGTGAGTCAAAGGAATCCAATGCTTCATGACCCAGCTACGTAACATCATCAGTGCAAGGGAGTGTGGAGTTTGCTTCCTATTGATATACAATTGGGAGGGCTATGTTATTTAAACTCCTTGGGGAGTGAAATGGGTTGTTTTTTTTCTTTTTCAAAATTTGACAACTTTAAAATGTATGGACTTCAACTCCCAGAATTCCCCCAACAGGTGACTGGAGAATTCTGAGAGTTGAAATTATCATGTCTGAAAGTTTTAAAGTTTTGACCAGTCAACCAGCTACAGACCATGAGCTGCTGCATTCCCTCCACCTCACTCCAGCCTCCTTTCATGCTGGGAGGATACGTAAGAAAGAGAACATGAGGAGGATAATAGCTCCAATGGACTGGAAGGAAAGCATAAAAGTGCCTGTGATTTCTTGAAGATTCTCCGTCACCCTGGAAGAAAAGCAGCAAAAGAAGAAAGAAAAATAGAAAGAAAGGAAGGAAGGAAGGAAGGAAGGAAGGAAAGGAAGGAAGGAAGGAAGGAAGGAAAGAAAGAAAGGAAGGAAGGAAAGAAGGAAGGAAAGGAAGAAAGGAAGGAAGGAAGGAAAGGAAGGAAGGAAGGAAGAAAGAGAAGAAGGAAAAAGGAGAAGATGAATTATTAAGTAATCCTTTCTCTGGGAGATTCCCTTCTCTTCCTTCCATCCGTCTTCCC
>NC_091962.1:5969262-6071762 GCF_031021105.1 Erythrolamprus reginae | reverse complement strand
GAAGCCCTTCCCTGGTTTGTACCCATTGCAAGCCCGTCCTTGTGAGTTCCCCCTACGTCAAAAGACTCACCAATGACATTCCAGGGGTCACGGAAATACTTAAAATCTAATGCAATTAATTTGAGAAGGGCCTCCACCACGTAGACGCAGAGGAAAATCGGATCCAGGGCCGAGAAGAACCATTCTAAAGAGAGGATGAAAGACAAGACCGTCAGAAGCAAGATAATGAGAGAGAAACATAGAAACATAGAAGACTGACGGCAGAAAAAGACCTCATGGTCCATCTAGTCTGCCCTTATACTATTTCCTGTATTTTATCTTAGGATGGATATATGTTTATCCCAGGCATGTTTAAATTCAGTTACTGTGGATTTACCAACCACGTCTGCGGGAAGTTTGTTCCAAGGATCTACTACTCTTTCAGTAAAATAATATTTTCTCATGTTGCCTTTGATCTTTCCCCCAACTAACCTCAGATTGTGTCCCCTTGTTCTTGTGTTCACTTTCCTATTAAAAACACTTCCCTCCTGAACCTTATTTAACCCTTTAACATATTTAAATGTTTGGATCATGTCCCCCCCTTTTCCTTCTGTCCTCCAGACTATACAGATGGAGTTCATGAAGTCTTTCCTGATACGTCTTATGCTTAAGACCTTCCACCATTCTTGTAGCCCGTCTTTGGACCCGTTCAATTTTGTCAATATCTTTTTGTAGGTGAGGTCTCCAGAACTGAACACAGTATTCCAAAAGAACACTTGTCAATCTTGAAGCTGACCAGACCGGAGGACATTCTGAAACTTCAGTGTTGCCACACTGGAGCTGAGGGATAGGGAGGGGGGAAAAGAGATCGGTGGAGTTTTGTAGCCAAAACAAAATACTTTCTGCTGAGAACCAAGGTCATTCCCACAGGTGGTCGGAGAGAGGAGGAGTGAAGTTACCAGGCAACTGGACGGCACCTTGATTGAACCCTGTAACTGATTGTTTGGAAAAGGGGGGGGGGGGTGTTCACTTTGAATTACCATACTTTTTGGAGTATAAGATGCACCCTTTCCCCCTTAAAAGAGGTTGAGTGCATCTTATACTCCAAATGTAGCTTTTTTCGAGGCTTTTTTTCCCCAGCCTTAATGAGATACTGTTGTGATTCAGCCTGAGGCTGCTCAGGGACCAGCTGTGTCTCTGCTGGCTCCATGCCCGGAGGAGGATGACAGTGCAGAGGAGGGGGCTGATCAGTCGGACGGGGGAGAGGAAAGTCAGGAATGGGATGAAGGAGAACAGCATGAGAGCCCCGGGTGGGGGGGGGCTCTCCCCAGCCAGTAGCTTGGAGTCATTAGGTGATGACGCACAAGCTGTCATTGACATGAGACAGAGAGGTTCACAGCAACGAAAGGAGCAGTTAAAGAAATATTTTCACCAGTGATATAGAAACAGCTGGGTTTGGGTGTGGTCCTCATCAGCAGGGTTTAAAAGGCAGGCAAGCCCTTTAAGCCATGTGGAGTGTTATCAGCTTGGCGTGGCGTTATCCTGTCTTGTTTCTCGGCGTCTCTGTTCCTGGCTTGTGGCCCAGCAGCTTTGGAAGACCCGTGGGAGGTGTAGGTCTGCTATTTACAGCCTTGGCTTGGCAGCAATAATTCTCATTTCATTCATTTCATTTATTGGATTTATATGCCGCCCCTCTCCGAAAACTCGGGGCGGCTAACAACAGTCATAAACAATATACAGTAAAAATCCAATACTAAAAACTAACTTAAAACCCCCTAATGTATAAAACCAACATACGTACAAACATACCATACATACAGTTGTATCAGCCTAGGGGAGAAGAGGTCTTAATTCCCCCATGCCTGGCGGCAGAGGTGGGTTTTGAGTAGCTTACGAAAGGCAAGGAGGGTAGGGGCAATTCTAATCTCTGGGGGAGTTGGTTCCAGAGGGCCGGGGCCGCCACAGAGAAGGCTCTTCTCCTGGGTCCTGCCAAGTGGCATTGTTTCGTTGACGGGACCCGGAGAAGACCCACTCTGTGGGACCTAACTGGCCGCTGGGATTCGTGCGGCAGAAGGCGGTCCCTGAGATAATCTGGTCCGGTGCCATGAAGGGCTTTATAGGTCATAACCAACACTTTGAATTCTGACCGGAAACTGATCGGCAACCAATGCAGACTGCGGAGTGTTGGTGTAACATGGGCATATTTGGGAAAGCCCATGATTGCTCTCGCAGCTGCATTCTGCACGATCTGAAGTTTCCGAACACTTTTCAAAGGTAGCCCCATGTAGAGAGCGTTACAGTAGTCGAGCCTCGAGGTGATAAGGGCATGAGTGACTGTGAGCAGTGACTCCCGGTCCAAATAGGGTCGCAACTGATGCACCAGGCGAACCTGGGCAAACGCCCCCCTCGCCACAGCTGAAAGATGTTTCTCTAATGTGAGCTGTGGATCGAGGAGGACGCCCAAGTTGCGAACCCTCTCTGAGGGGGTCAATGTTTCTCCCCCCAGGGTGATGGACGGACAGATGGAATTGTCCTTGGGAGGCAAGACCCACAGCCACTCCGTCTTGTCTGGATTGAGTTTGAGTTTGTTGACACCCATCCAGGCCCCAACAGCCTCCAGGCACCGGCACATCACTTCCGCTGCTTCGTTGACTGGACATGGGGTGGAGATGTATAACTGGGTATCATCGGCATATTGATGATACCTCACCCCATGCCCTTGGATGATCTCACCCAGCGGTTTCATGTAGATGTTAAATAGCAGGGGGGAGAGGACCGACCCCTGAGGCACCCCACAAGGGAGAAACCTAGAGGTCGACCTCTGACCCCCCACTAACACCGACTGCGACCGACCGGAGAGGTAGGAGGAGAACCACTGGAGAACAGTGCCTCCCACTCCCAACCCCTCCAGCCGGCGCAGAAGGATACCATGGTCGATGGTATCGAAAGCCGCTGAGAGGTCAAGAAGCACCAGGACAGAGGACAAGCCCCTGTCCCGGGCCCGCCAGAGATCATCCATCAACGCGACCAAAGCAGTTTCCGTGCTGTATCCGGGCCTGAAACCCGACTGCTGGGGACCTAGATAATCGGCTTCTTCCAAGGACCGCTGGAGCTGGAGTGCCACCACCTTCTCGACAACCTTCCCCATGAAGGGAAGGTTGGAGACTGGACGGTAGTTATTGAGTACGGCTGGGTCCAGGGAGGGCTTCTTGAGGAGGGGCGCACGAGCGCTTCTTTATAGAGTGTTGGAAAGACTCCCCTCCCCAAGGAAGCGTTGGTAATCTCCTGGGCCCAGCTCCGTGTCACCTCTCGGCCGGCCGAAACCAACCAAGAGGGACACAGATCCAGTGAACAGGTGGCAGAACTCACAGCTCCAATGGCCTTGTCCACTTCATCAGGTGTCACCAAGTCAAACTCCTCCCAGACAGATGGACAAAGACGTTTAGCCCCAGTCACCTCGACTGACTCGTTGTCAGTCGACTCTGTTTTACAATTGGAGTCGAGATCGGCCCGATCCGAGCGATTTTATCAGCGAAAAACGTGTTAAAGTCCTCGGCACTACTCTGTAAGGGCTCCCCAACTCCCCCCTGATTAAGAAGGGAGCGGGTCACCCTAAACAGAGCGGCCGGGCGGGATTCCGCTGATGCAATCAAGGCGGAATGATACGCGCATCTTGCCGCCTTGAGCGCCACTTTGTAAGTCTTAATAAAGGCTCTTACAAGTGTTCGATCGGATTCGGACTTACTCTTCCTCCATCGCTTCTCTAGACGTCTCTTCTGGCGCTTCAACTCCCGGAGCTCCTCGTTGAACCATGGAGCTCTACGGGGTCTAGCGCCACGGAGAGGTCGCAACGGCGCAATACGGTCAAGGGCCTCTGCTGCCGCCTTGTTCCAGGCCTCAGCCAGAGACTCTGCCGGACTGCGGACGAGTGTATCTGGAAGAACCCCAAGCGCCTTCTGAAAACCTTCTGGATCCATCAGGCGTCTGGGGCGGAACATCTTAATTGGTTCCGCCTCCCTGCGGGGGAGGATTGGAGCCAGGAAGTCAAGCCGCAGTAGAAAATGGTCTGACCATGACAAAGGCAACACTTCTAAGCCCCTTAGTCTCAGACCATTACTCAGTTGCTCAGAGAGGAATACCATGTCGGGTGAGTGCCCCCCCTCATGAGTCGGACCCTGAACTACTTGGGTCAGGTCCATGGCTGTCATGGTGGCCATGAACTCCTGTGCCAATCCAGAGGATTCGCCGAGCGACGGGCAGGTTGAGGTCTCCCAAGACAATAAGTCTAGGGAACCCCACCGCCAGCCCGGCTACCTCCTCGAGCAGCACAGGCAGGGATTTTGACACGCAGCTGGGAGGCAGGTACGTGAGAAACAAGCCCACCTGAACCCCTAAGTCCAACTTCACCAGGAGGGACTCACAACCCGCAATCTCCGGAGCAACGAGTCTACGCAGGCAGAGGCTCTCCCTGGCTATAATAGCCACTCCTCCCCCCCTTCCCCGGGGTCGAGGTTGATGCCATATCTGAAACCCGGCTGGGCAAATTTCAGAGAGAGGAACTCCTCCCTCTGGGCCCAGCCAGGTTTCAGTTACACATGCCAGGTCGGCCTCCTCATCCAGGATCAAATCCCGGATGAGGAGAGCTTTATTTACCACCGACCTGGCATTGAGTAGCAGCAACCTGAGCCCAGGGCCAGATATACACTCATCACCAGTATTCTGGGTTGAGCTCACGGAGCCGGAACAAGGGATCGTTATTAAGCAACGATCCCTCCTTCCCCTGTAACGGCTAGCTCCGTGACTCCCGCCATATCTGCCTCTCCCCAGCAGCACTGAGATATCCTGACCCTCTGTCACCCCAGAGATAGCCGCCCCTCCCCCTCCCGCCTCTCCAGCGCCAGGTTGGCCTAGTGTATTATTTAAAACACTCCCATTCATTTCACCCATACTATGATCCCACCCATCCCATCCGCCCCATCCATACCAATCATTTGCTCCATACACCCTATGCCCATCCCAGTTATCCATCAATAAAACACCCCCCCAATAATTTAGTTAAAATATAAATCAATTAATTAAAATACTACAGTTAAAATACTAATAAAAGAAGTAAATACAAATAGAAAATATAGAATATATAAAATATAGGTAATAGTATAACAATTCAGTTGATTAAAATGAACCCAGTCAGCAGCAAATAACAACAGCACCAAGGTCTCAGGTAGTAAAGTCACAAATTGCTCAGAGTCAAGAGTCATTCTATATCTCCCCCACTCCTCAGAGAAGGGGCGGTAGAACGTCCTTATCCCAAGTATGCTGGTTATTAAATTAATTTCCCTGTCTCTCAGAGTCCTTAGTGTCAATGATGATTTCAGATCTTCCTTCTCTCTTGTCCCATCCACTCTTACAGTGCCTCCAAACCGCACTGGTCGGCCCTCCGTTGATTCCCAGTAGTTTTGCAGCAGAGTCTCATTACTATAGATCTCATAAATTGACATGCCCAGTCTGTTGTGTTCCCAGCAGTAGCCAAATTGGCAATCCAGACCTCTATGCAGCCACAGTATGCTCCTTTGGTGGTCATAGTGGTACTCTCCTCCTTGTATTGCTGCATGGACTTTTGCCTGTGTGGATATATCTGAAGATACAGCATTTTCCTGTTTGTAAGGACATTTTCTGTTACCTGTGTTTTTCTTGAATTTTATAAAATTGCCTTTGCCTTTTACCAGTGTGCCTGGCTTCTCTTTTTGGGTTGGTCTTGGCTTCTGGAGTGACCCAGACAGAACAGATACTAACAATCTTCCTGGCTCTTCCGCGCTTGTTTTCATTGCTACTCCCTCCAAAAAAGGTTTTTTCAGCCCTAACAAGGTGTTAATGATCTTCCTGGCTTGCAGGGTTTTTTTAATTCCTACTCCCTCCAAAGAAGTTTTTTTCCAGCCCCCAAGTCTTTGCAGACTTGTTTTCATACCTACTCCCTCCGAAGTTTTTTTGCAGCCTTGTTGTCATTCCTACTCCCCTGAAGCAATTTTTTTTCCAGCCCTTACCAGGGGATAAATAATATGCTGAAGCTGATCAGATGAAGGACGCTAGCCAGATGAGATAACCTGGTAGGCAGATTGCTCTGAACAATATGGTAGGCGAAAACCATGGGAACCTTTCGAGTTCGATTTCCCAAAACTATGCCAATATGATACAGTGGTATCTCATGATACGAACCCCTCGCCATACGAACAACCCGAGATATGAACCCGAGGTTCGGAAATTTTTTGCCTCTTCTTATGAACTTTTTCCGTCTTACGAACCTGCCGCCGCCGCTGAGAAATCCCGCCGCCCGGCTGTTGCTTTTTGAAACAGCCGGGGGCTTCTCAGCGTCCTCCTGAACCCGAACGCCAAACCCGAACTTCCGGGTTCAGCGTTTGGGAGGCCGCCGAGAAGCCCCCGGCTGTTTCAAAAGATGACAGCCGGGCGGCGGGGCTTCTCGGCGGCCTCCTGAACGCTGAACCCGGACGTTCGGCAAAAGTTCGGGTTCGGAGGCTGCCGAGAAGCCCCGCCGCCCGGCTGTCACCTTTTGAAACAGCCGGGGGTCTTCTCAGCGTCCTCCTGAACCCGAACCCCAAACCCGAACTTCCGGGTTTGGCGTTCACTGAAAGGTGGCTGCTGCGGCTCCCTTCTCCTCTTGCTCGCTTGCTTTGTAGCCAGCGCCTTTCTTCCACTGTGGTGACTCCTCGGTCTGGCCGAAGCCGAGTTGATCCGGCCGGGGTGAAGTGCCTTTTTTTGCCTTTCCATGCCCAGATGCTCCGGGAGGCAACCTCGTGCTGGGTATACGGGTATAGTCACCACAGCGAAGATTTATTCCCTCTCCAAGCGCCCAGAGAAAGGAAAATTGCTCTGTTGGCTCTGGGCTGCCCAGAGCGAAGGGAGCGTTTCCTTTCTCTGGGCGCTGGCAGAGGGAATAAGCGCCCAGAGAAAGGAAAATGCTTCGTTCGCTCTGGACTGCCAAAGCCTCCTTAAGCGCCACCGAAAGGCTCCTCTGGCAGCCCAGAAAAGCCCGAGATGGCCGGTATTAAAGGGGGAAAGGCAGGAAACTGGCCGGGCCTTCGTGCCGCTCGCAAATTTCCTGGGAAATTTTCCCAAGCATGGGTTCTTAAGTAGAAAATGGTTCTTAAGAAGAAGCAAAAAAATCTTGAACACCCGGTTCCTATCTAGAAAAGTTCTTAAGTAGAGGCGTTCTTAGGTAGAGGTACCACTGTATACCCAAATATGGAAGGCATCTTTCTGCTAGGTGATGAGTGCTAAATAGCTTGAAATAGATCTATACCAGTCTCCCTTTATTTCTTTATCAGCAAAAACGTAACTTTGAAATATGTGTGTGTATTTCATTTCTGCGCACGGACAGCTTATTTTTATTTTTTTGCTTCTGCGCATGCTCAGAAGCTGCGTTTCAGCCGGGTGCCTGCGTGGCTGCATGACGGCACAATAGGTGCCTGCCCATGCACATATGGCACGGCCTTACCTCCCCGGATCTCGACTACAGCGAACGTCTGTACCACCAGCAAGGTTGTGTTGATGGCCACCACGGTACAGATGAAGAAGTCGAAGAGAAAGGACTGGGTCAATTTAAAGATGGCCTTCCGCAGAAAGACAAGGCACGGGTGGATCTTTTTCCAGGAAGTGGTCAGGATCCCTTTGAACGATATGTGCCTGTGGTGGTGGTGGTGGTGGTGGTGGTGGTGATGGGAAGGCTTTTCTAGGGGAGAAGAGAGGAAGCCAAGTCAGACGGGATGGGACAACTCACCAACCCAATCCAACCCATTTGCCAAAACCAACCTGCTGCGGGGACATCTCGCCGGGACACATTCATTTAGTTCCTTTTATTCATTTTATTTTAACAATATTTTATATTAATAGTAATAATAATAGTTTATTAGATTTGTATGCCGCCCCTCCCTGAAGACTCACAACAATAATAAACAATCACCCATTTCCTCCCATGTTGACTGTATGACTGTAACTTCTTGCTTATATCCTAAGATTTTTATTAATACAGTAGTACCCCTAGATACGAGCATAATTCGTTCCATAAGGGAGCTTGTATCTCAAGGCAACTCGTATCTGGAACAAGTTGCTTTTCCCCTCCGAGATAATCAAAAGCAAGGATTCTTGCGCCACCTAGTGGACGCTCGGCTCGTATCCCGAATTTGAGCTCGGAACTAGGACAGAAATGTCTCTCCCCTCGTGGCTCGTATCTTGAAATACTCGCGTGTAGAGCAGCTTGTATCTAGAGGTACTACTGTATTGCTTCTTCATTGTTTATTTGACCCCTGTGACAATCATTAAGTGTTGTACCACATGATTCTTGACAAATGTATATTTTATTTTCTGTACGCTGAGAGCATCTGCACCAAGACAAATTCCTTGTGTGTCCAATCACACTTGGCCAATTAAATTATATTCTATTCTATTCAATGTACAAATCCAATACTTTAAAAATCATCTAAAACCCATATCCTTAAAAACCATACAACTCAGTCATAACATTCATTTAAAAATTAATTATTTAAATTATTATTTTAAAAAAGCTACATACAAAAATAACTTACAATATATATATATATATATATACAGTGGTTCCTCTACCTAAGAACGCCTCTACTTACAAACCTTTCTAGACAAGAACCGGGTTCTTCTTAAGAACCATTTTCTACTTAAGAATCCGAGCTCAGGGAATTTGAGAGCAGCATGAAGGCCCAGCCAGTTCCTGCCATTCCCCCTTTAATCCCAGCCATCTCGGCTTTTCTGGGCTGCCAGAGGAGCCTTTCGGTGTAACTACAACTACAGTGGTACCTCTACTTAAGAACGCCTCTACTTACAAACTTTTCTAGATAAGAACCGGGTGTTCTACTTAAGAACCTGAGCCCAGAAAAATTTCCCAGGGAATTTGAGAGCGGCACAAAGGCCCGGCCAGTTTCCTGCCATTCCCCCTTTAATCCCGGCCATCTCGGGCTTTTCTGGGCTGCCAGAGGAGCCTTTCGGTGGCGCTTAAGGAGCATTTGGCAGTCCAGAGCGAACGGAGCATTTTCCTTTCGCTTGGAGAAGGAATAAACCTCTGCCAGCCGCCAGAGAAAATCATAAAGTTATATAAATATATTTTTTAAAAAGAGATGCCCAGGACTTTCGTAGGCAGAGTCCTCCGCTGTCCCCAGAAAGACTTCATCGGCTCTCATTTCTGTGGTTATGACCTATAAAGCCCTTCATGGCATCGGACCAGAATATCTCCGGGACCGCCTTCTGCCGCACAAATCCCAGTGACCGGTTAGGTCCCACAGAGTTGGCCTTCTCGGGTCCCGTCGACTAAACAATGTCGTTTAGCGGACCCAGGAGAAGAGCCTTCTCTGTGGCGGCCCTGACCCTCTGGAACCAGCTCCCCCAAGATATCAGAGTTGCCCCCACCCTCCTTGCCTTTCGCAAGCTCCTTAAAACCCACCTCTGTCGTCAGGCATGGGGGAATTGAAATTTTCCCTTCCCCCTAGGCTTATAGAATTTATACATGGTATGCTTGTATGTATGATTGGTTGGGGGTTTTTAAGATTATTTTTAATATTAGATTTGTTCCCATTGTCTTTTTATTGTTGTTAGCCGCCCCGAGTCTTCGGGAGGGGAGAGGGGCGGCATACAAATTTGATTTGATTTGATTTATTAGATTTGTATACCGCCCCTCTCCGCAGACTCGGGCGGCTCACAACAACAACAAAACCAATATATATTAGCAAATCTAATAATTTAAAAAAATCTAAGATAACAATGACACATTTAAAATCTAAAAGCAATAAACCCCAATATAACAAACAATACATACAGTCATATCATGTACTAGAACTACATAGGGAGGGGGAGATGTCTTAGTTCCCCACGCTTGACGACAGAGGGTGGGTTTTAAGGAGTTTATGAAAGGCAAGGAGGGTGGAGGCAACTCTGATATCTGGGGGGAGCTGGTTCCAGAGGGTCGGGGCCGCCACAGAGAAGGCTCCTCTCCTGGGTCCCGCCAAAGGACATTGTTTACTCGGCGGGACCCGGAGAGAAGCCAACTCTGTGCGACCTAACCACTCGCTGGGATTCGTGCGGCAGAAGGCGGTCCCGGAGATACCCTGGTCCGGTGCCATGAAGGGCTTTATAGGTAATGACCAACACTTTGAATTGTGACCGGAAACTGATCGGCAACCAATGCAGACTGCGGAGTGTTGGTGTAACATGGGCATATTTGGGAAAGCCCATGACTGCTCTCGCAGCTGCATTCTGCGCGATCTGAAGTTTCCGAACACTTTTCAAAGGTAGCCCCATGTAGAGAGCATTACAGTAGTCGAACCTCGAGGTGATGAGGGCATGAGTGACGGTGAGCAGTGAGCCTGGTCCAGATAGGGCCGCAACTGGTGCACCACGCGAACCTGGGCAAAGCCCATGATTGCTCTCGCAGCTGCATTTTGCACAATCTGAAGTTTCCGAACATTTTTCAAAGGTAATAAATACAAATACAAAATACAAATCCCCCCCCACCCCTGCCCGCACTCTCTCTCCCCCTACACAGTTGCTTCTCTAGCCCTTCACATCTGTTGCCCTTCTGCACGCCAGTTCCACTCACGTGTTATTTTTCGGGGGCTTGTACCCCTTTCGCCGCTCGCCGGGGTTTGGAGGCCTTGCTCCCCTTGCTCGTCTTACTCGGGGTCGGTGCGGCCGGAACCGGGATGGGCTCCGGCTTGGGTTCCACTGTGATCACCGGGCCTGGAGTAGCTGCAGGCTCGTGCTTTGCTGTAGGGTGAGTTTGTCCTGATCTGTTTTCTCTACGGGGGGAAGCCGAAGTTGGCACCATAAGGTAATCCATGGTGCCGCCGGCGACGGTTTAACCTCTCCGACACGCAGGCAGACCTCTTGGGCAATGTCTTTCCTCGCTCCCTCGGAAGAGAAGAGACGCCGGGGTTCCATCCCGAAGGCCAGGCATTCTTTTCTGACGTCATAATGGGAGGCAAGGAGAAAGTGGCGGCCATCGGCCCAAGGTGATTTTTCCAAAAGGCAAATTGGTGTTCCGCCCACTTGGCAAACATTTCGCTTCCCATCCAAGAAGATTCTTCCTGGAGCATATGCACCAAGACAAATTCCTTGTGTGTCCAATCACACTTGGCACACATTCCTATTCTATTCTATTGGCCAATAAAATTCTATTCTATTCTATTCTATTCTAGACAAATGTATCTTTTTCTTTTATGTACACTGAGAGCATCTGCACCAAGACACATTCCTTGTGTATCCAATCACACTTGGCCAATAAAGAATTCTATTCTATTCTATTCTATTCTAGACAAATGTATCTTTTTCTTTTATGTACACTGAGAGCATCTGCACCAAGACACATTCCTTGTGTGTCCAATCACACTTGGCCAATAAAATTGTATTCTATTCTATATGCTGCCATGGACTTTTTCCAGCTAAGCAGCCCTTGCATTTTGGAACCACTGGGCATGTTCAGATCAGGAGTGGGTTCTATGTTACTTCATCTCTGGCTCGCATCCTCCCTCACCATGAGGCTGCAAGACAATTGCACGCCATGTGGCTGTGCTGCGCTGCAAAGGCGCACACAGTGCCCAAAACCCTGGCTTCTGCGCATGCGCAGAACCAAAACCAACGGAACCTTAAGTCCAACGGGAAGGAAGGAAGGACGGAAGGAAGGAAGGAAGGAAGGGAAGAAGGAAAGGATGGAAGGAAGGAAGGAAGGAAGGAAGGAAAGGAAAGAAGGAAGGAAGGAAGGGAAGGAAAGAAGGAAGGAAAGGAAAGAAGGAAGGAAGGAAGGAAGGAAAGGAAAGAAGGAAGGATGGAAGGAAAGGAAGGAAGGAAGAAAGGAAGGAAAGAAGGAAGGAAAGGAAAGGAAAGAAGGAAGGAAGGAAAGAAGGAAGGAAAGGAAAGAAGAAGGAAGAAAGGAAAGAAGGAAGGAAGGAAAGAAGGAAGGAAAGGAAAGAAGGAAGGAAGGAAGGAAAGGAAAGAAGGAAGGATGGAAGGAAAGGAAGGAAGGAAGAAAGGAAGGAAGGAAAGAAGGAAGGAAAGGAAAGGAAAGAAAGAAGAGGAAGGAAGGAAAGGAAAGAAAGAAGGAAGGAAGGAAAGGAAAGAAGGAAGGAAGGAAAGAAGGAAAGAAGGAAGGAAGGAAGGAAGGAAAGGAAAGGAAAGGAAAGAAGGAAGGAAGGAAAGGAAGGAAGGAAGGAAAGGAAAGAAGGAAGGAAAGGAAGGAAGGAAAGGAAAAGAAGGAAGGAAGGAAGGAAGAAGGAAGGAAGGAAGGAAGGAAGGAAGGAAGGAAGGAAGGAAGGAAGGAAGGAAAGGGCTGTGGTGGTTCATTGGCTAAAATGCAGTATTGTAGGCTAATTCTGCTGACTGACTGCAGTTCGATCCTGACTAGCTCAGGAATAACTCAGCCTTCCATCCGTTTGAGGTCAGTAAAATGAGGACCCAGATTGTTCGGGGCGGGGAGGACAATATGCTGACCCTCAAGACCGCACTGTGATATATAAGTCTAAATTCTATTGCTAAGTGCTATTTAGCCGTATGCTCCGTCTCATGATTGGGTAGACCAGGTTTCCCTGGTTTAAAAAAAAAACACTTAACAGCAAGACAAATCAAGTTGCTGACAGCCTATCTACAGATTTAGCAATGCTGTTCACCACCAGGTTTCAGGGATACACTGACAGTGGTGGGATTCAGTTACTTCGGACCGGTTCAGGGGAACTACCTGTAGTAGTGGCGACCTATGGATGGGTCTGTCCACCTGATTGGGCACAATCCTGTCTTACATCCAGTAATTGGCTGCCAAAAATTTTACTGCCACACTGTGGGCAAATGGCTTATTTGGGGGTGTGGCTTGATGGTCATGTGACTGGATAGGAGTGGCTTGCCAGCCATGTGGCCAGGTAGGAGTGGCTTGCCAATCATGTGACTGAGTGGGAGTGGCTTGCCGACCAAGATAAGTTTTCAAATAGGTGCTTGGACTCTTTTTCAGTGGATTAAGTCCCGTTATTTGAATAGCCACAAAAAGGACAAATGACAGGCAGCCTTATTTGTCGAGGAGCACAGTCACATTTTAAGGTTTTTGAACCGAACCCACAAGGTTCAGTAGGATAACAGATTAGGGAAGTAGCTCAATTTGCATAGACTTACTGACCGAACGGTTGGCACAAGCCCACAAATGGATACACACCCTAGTGAACAAAAGCAGGCTGGGGTCCTCCGCTTCTCAACGTTAGATTTTATTTTTAGATGGTCTACGACTACAGGTCCAGGAGGCGAAGGGGAACTGGCGGCCCAAAGGCGTTGGCTTCCTCTATCCGTTCTATCTGCTCGTCAGATCGAGTTTGGGAACTCTTCCAAGGACTCGGTGCTCTGATACCTGGAGACACAAAAGCCACAGGTTGGAGCGCCCAGGTATTGGAGAGAGAGAGGAGCTTAAGTCTCACGGTTGATTCGGGATTGAAAGCTGGAGGGCGGCAGTCAAAAGGGCGAAAAACAACACCTTCCATTGGTTCCAAAAGCAGGAGCCGAGTTCGATTAGTGCTATGTGTTGTGTTTGGGCCTGGGCCAGCCGTTGCCCCCACAGATGGGGGAGACGCGGCACACAGTGACTGTGAAAGCCTGGCTGACAGCCAGGATGATGTGGCAGACAGTCAGGAAGATGTGGCAGAGAGCCAGGAAGAATTGGCAGACAGCTCAGGGGAGGTGTCTGGCAGTTCGTCGGACAGTTTGTCCTCTCTCAGTTCGTGTGCAGGACAAGACATTAATTTACGCAACCGATAGGGCCTTACAAAGAAGGGATCGCTTTAAGAAGTATGATAAGGCATGATAAGCACACCTGGGCTGGGTGTGGTTCCCTGAATGAGGGCTAATGGCATAAAAAAGGGAACAGGGGCCAAGGCAAACTGTGGCTGTTTATCTGGGTGCGTTTGTGTGGCATCGTTTCGTTCCTGCTTTGAAGTTTCTGCTCTTGGATTTCAACTCAGTGTTGTGGGGAGTGGAAAACTCTGGGACAAGCTGCTGCTTTTGTGCCGTGAAAATTCAGAACATTTATGCTACGTGACTTTTGTATTTGTTTGCTTTTTCATGAACTTTGTAGCTGGCTGAATTTTCAACTCAACCTGTGTGTTACTCCTGAAAGTAAGGACCGTTTGCTTTAGACTTTTTCTTTTCTGTTTAATACAGGTTTGCTGACTAACTATGCACGTGTGTGTCTGACCTTCTTTCCTGGACCGTTAATCATTGCTTGAGGCTGGTCAGGCAGACACTATGTAGGAATGACCTTGGGGGACTAGGAGGAGAGCCACAGACTGAAATGCCAGTCTGCTTCTCTTTTTCCTTTGTGGATAAGGGAAGATATCTTTTACATAGTAAAAAGGGTAAGAAGTTTAAAATTATCTAGGCCCATGGAAGGAAAAGGGGGCATGGGAAGCATCTCAGAAGCGACTCTCCCTAGTTCTCATTAGGTACAGAAGCCTCTACCAGAGCTTACAAAACTTTTGCCAGACCCATCCTTGAATACAGCTCATCTTTTTGGGAACCCATATCGCATCTCAGACATTAACATACACATACACCCACACCCACTAAAACTCTCATTGTATATTTGACTAAATAAATAAATAAATAAAATAAAATAACAAATAAAATAAAATAAACTTGGCAACTTTAAGACTTGTGGACTTCAACTCCCAGAAATTCCTCAGCCAGCAAAACTTGGCAAACTTAAGACTTGTGGACTTCAACTCCCAGAATTCCTCAGCCAGCAGCAAAACTTGGCAACCTTAAGACTTGTGGACTTCAACTCCCAGACTTCCACAGCCAGCAAAACTTGGCAACCTTAAGACTTGTGGACTTCAACTCCCAGAATTCCTCAGCACAGCAAACTTGGCAACATTAAGACTTGTGGACTTCAACTCCCAGAATTCCACAGCCAGCAAAACTTGGCAACTTTAAGACTTGTGGGCTTCAGCTCCCAGAATTCCTCAGACAGCAAAACTTGGCAACCTTAAAACTTGTGGACTTCAACACCCAGAATTCCTCAGACAGCAAAACTTGGCAACTTTAAGACTTGTGGACTTCAGCTCCCAGAATTCCTCAGACAGCAAAACTTGGCAACCTTAAAACTTGTGGACTTCAACACCCAGAATTCCTCAGACAGCAAAACTTGGCAACTTTAAGACTTGTGGACTTCAGCTCCCAGAATTCCTCAGACAGCAAAACTTGGCAACCTTAAAACTTGTGGACTTCAACACCCAGAATTCATCAGACAGCAAAACTTGGCAACTTTAAGGTATTTGGACTTCAACACCCAGGAATTCCTCAGCCAGCAAAACTTGGCAACCTTAAGACTTGTGGACTTCAACTCCCAGAATTCCTCAGCCAGCAAAACTTGGCAACTTTAAGGTATTTGGACTTCAACACCCAGAATTCCTCAGCCAGCAAAACTTGGCAACCTTAAGACTTGTGGACTTCAACTCCCAGAATTCCTCAGACAGCAAAACTTGGCAACTTTAAGACTTGTGGACTTCAGCTCCCAGAATTCCTCAGACAGCAAAACTTGGCAACCTTAAAACTTGTGGACTTCAACACCCAGAATTCCTCAGACAGCAAAACTTGGCAACTTTAAGACTTGTGGGACTTCAGCTCCCAGAATTCCTCAGAACAGCAAAACTTGGCAACCTTAAAACTTGTGGACTTCAACACCCAGAATTCCTCAGACAGCAAAACTTGGCAACTTTAAGGTATTTGGACTTCAACACCCAGAATTCCTCAGACAGCAAAACTTGGCAACCTTAAGACTTGTGGACTTCAACTCCCAGAATTCCTCAGCCAGCAAAACTTGGCAACTTTAAGGTATTTGGACTTCAACACCCAGAATTCCTCAGCCAGCAAAACTTGGGCAACCTTAAGACTTGTGGACTTCAACTCCCAGAATTCCTCAGCCAGCAAAACTTGGCAACCTTAAGACTTGTGGACTTCAACTCCCAGAATTCCACAGCCAGCAAAACTTGGCAACCTTAAGACTTGTGGACTTCAACTCCCAGAATTCCTCAGCCAGCAAACTTGGCAACATTAAGACTTGTGGACTTCAACTCCCAGAATTCCACAGCCAGCAAAACTTGCCAACTTTAAGACTTGTGGACTTCAACCTCCCAGAATTCCTCAGCCAGCTAAACCTCGGCAACTTTAAGACATTTGGACTTCAACTCCCAGAATTCCTCAGCCAGCAAAACCTTGGCAAACCTTTAAGACTTGTGGACTTCAACACCCAGAATTCCTCAGACAGCAAAACTTGGCAACCTTAAGACTTGTGGACTTCAACTCCCCAGAATTCCTCAGCCAGCAAAACTTGGCAACCTTAAGACTTGCGGACTTCAACTCCCAGAATTCCTCAGCCAGCAAAACTTGGCAACCTTAAGACTTGTGGACTTCAACTCCCAGAATTCCACAGCCAGCAAAACTTGGCAACCTTAAGACTTGTGGACTTCAACTCCCAGAATTCCACAGCCAGCAAACTTGGCAACATTAAGACTTGTGGACTTCAACTCCCAGAATTCCACAGCCAGCAAAACTTGCCAACTTTAAGACTTGTGGACTTCAACTCCCCAGAATTCCTCAGCCAGCTAAACTCGGCAACTTTAAGACATTTGGACTTCAACTCCCAGAATTCCTCAGCCAGCAAAACCTTGGCAACCTTAAGACTTGTGGACTTCAACACCCAGAATTCCTCAGACAGCAAAACTTGGCAACCTTAAGACTTGTTGGACTTCAACTCCCAGAATTCCTCAGCCAGCAAAACTTGGCAACCTTAAGACTTGCGGACTTCAACTCCCAGAATTCCTCAGCCAGCAAAACTTGGCAACCTTAAGACTTGTGGACTTCAACTCCCAGAATTCCACAGCCAGAAAAACTTGGCAACCTTAAGACTTGTGGACTTCAACTCCCAGAATTCCTCAGCCAGCCAAACTTGGCAACATTAAGACTTGTGGACTTCAACTCCCAGAATTCCACAGCCAGCAAAACTTGCCAACTTTAAGACTTGTGGACTTCAACTCCCAGAATTCCTCAGCCAGCTAAACTCGGCAACTTTAAGACATTTGGACTTCAACTCCCAGAATTCCTCAGCCAGCAAAACTTGGCAACCTTAAGACTTGTGGACTTCAACACCCAGAATTCCTCAGACAGCAAAACTTGGCAACCTTAAGACTTGTGGACTTCAACTCCCAGAATTCCTCAGCCAGCTAAACTTGGCAACTTTAAGAGCCGGGATGGCGCAGCAGGTAGAGTGCTGTACTGCAGGCCACTGAAGCTGACTGTAGATCTGAAGGTCAGCGGTTCAAATCTCATCACCGGCTCAAGGTTGACTCAGCCTTCCAGCTTTCCAAGGCGGGAAAAAATGAGGATCTGGGTTGTGGGGGCAATAGGCTGGCTCTGTTTTTAAAAAGTGCTATTGCTAACATGTTGTAAGCCGCCCTGAGTCTAAGGAGAAGGGCGGCATAAAGATTTGAATAAATAAATAAAATAAATAAATTTGGACTTCAACTCCCAGAATTCCTCAGCCAGCCAAACTTGGCAACTTTAAATCAACTCCCAGAATTCTCCAGCCAGCCAAACTCGGCAACGTTAAGATGGGTGGACTTCAGCTCCCAGAATTCCCCAGTTATAATTAGATAGAGCAAGTTCTCCCGATTGGGTTTTGTTGCCCTGGACTACCTCGCAGGGCTGTATCCTGCCTCTAGCATTCTAGCAACCTTACATGTCTTTGGTGCAGTGTTTGAGGCCTAAAGATTGCCGAGCAGCGTGCTTCCATAGCAGCTCTTCGTCGATGCCCAGGGCGGCCAGTACTTTGGAGAAGCGGCGCTCCACTGCCTGGCGGGCATTGGTCTGGAGGAAAAAAAGAAAAGAAGAAGGTTGGATGAATGTTTGCACCCAAGGCGGCAGCGTTACCAAAAAACCAAGCAGAATTTCCCATTCGTGGCATGGCTAGATGATCCCGTAGAAGCCCCTTTCGCGAGCCTGAAGGCACGTAGGAGCATTCTTGCAAAACAGCTTGCAAAGGGGAAAACATTGCAGCCAACATTGCCAGAGGCGAGCGGCCTTGTTGAAAACTGAGTGTGTATACAGTGTTCCCTCGATTTCCGCGGGGGATGCGTTCCGAGACCGCCCGCGAAAGTCGAATTTCTGCGAAGTAGAGATGCGGAAGTAAATACAGTGATACCTCGTCTTACAAACGCCTCGTCTTATGAACTTTTTCAGATACAAACCGGTGTTTAAGATTTTTTTGCCTCTTCTTACAAAACTATTTTCACCTTACGAAACCCAAGCAGCTGCTGCTGGGATGAAGGGGTTTCTTCCCCCCCCCCTTTTTTTGAAGAGAAGAAAAGGGAGGGGCAGCTTGGAGGAGTAAAGATTTTGCATGCTTGCAAAGGCACTGAAAGGGTGTCTTTTGAAGAAAGAAAAGGGAGGGGCAGCTTGGAGGAGTAAAGATTTTGCATGCTTGCAAAGGCACTGAAAGGGTGTCTTTTGAAGAAAGAAAAGGGGAGGGCGCAGCTTGGAGGAGTAAAGATTTTGCATGCTTGCAAAGGCACTGAAAGGGTGTCTTTTGAAGAAAGAAAAGGGAGGGGCAGCTTGGAGGAGTAAAGATTTTGCATGCTTGCAAAGGCACTGAAACAGTGTCTTTTGAAGAAAGAAAAGGGAGGGGCAGCTTGGGAGGAGTAAAGATTTTGCATGCTTGCAAAGGCACTGAAAGGGTGTCTTTTGAAGAAAGAAAAGGGAGGGGCAGCTTGGAGGAGTAAAGGATTTTGCATGCTTGCAAAGGCACTGAAAGGGTGTCTTTTGAAGAAAAGAAAAGGGAGGAGGGCAGCTTGGAGGAGTAAAGATTTTGCATGCTTGCAAAGGCACTGAAACGGTGTCTTTTGAAGAAAGAAAAGGGGAGGGGCAGCTTGGAGGAGTAAAGATTTTGCATGCTTGCAAAGGCACTGAAAGGGTGTCTTTTGAAGAAAGAAAAGGGAGGGGCGCCCTCCCCTTGCCTTTCTTCCTTCCCACTCACCCTTTAGCCTAGCCCTTGCTTCTTCCACCCGCCCCCTTCAGCTGCTCCTCCCTGCCCTCTGTTTGCCTCCCTTCTAAAGTTTGGGATTTTCCTGAAGGATTTGCACACATTATTTTGCTTTTACATTGATTCCTATGGGAAACACTGTTTAATCTTACGAACTTTTCACCTTACGAACCTCCTCCTGGAACCAATTAAGTTTGTAATGATGAGGTACCACTGTACACCATTTTTGGCTATGGACAGTATCACAAGCCATCCCGTAAGATTTTAAAACCCCTAAATTACCATTTCCTTAACAACCCTTAACTCACCATTATTACTGGTACTCACCATTGAATAAGACACTTAGTGATCCTGATATGTATAAACAATTATTTAATAACAATTTTTTTTTTGTTATTTATTTGCAAAAATTATTAGTTTGGTGATGACATATGACGTCATCGGCAGGAAAAACCGTGGTATAGGGGGGGAAAAACCGTGAAGTACTTTTTAAAATTAATATTTTTTGAAAAACCGTGGTATAGGCTATTTGCGAAGTTCGAACCCGCGAAAATCGAGGGAACACTGTATATCACTTTTCTTTAATTATAGATTGATTTAATGTCTTGCTCCCTCCATTTTATCCAAACGGGGTTATGGTCTGCCCAGGTGTTTGGGCAAGTATCTCAGATTCTATTAATTTTTTTTGTAAATTCTTGGTTGGCCCAGGCCATGTCTATCATGGACCATGACTTACGCGGGTATGAGAAAAAGGTATAACATTCTGTTATCAGGGTGAAGGTATCTCCATACATCTTTCAAGTAAAGTTCTTCTACCATTTGATTGAAGGTAGGGGGCAAGGTTTTACCTAGTCTTTTTTTAAAAATTGTTACTCTTATAGTCTTTTTTTCCTATCTACTATTGAATTATAATCTCCGACAATCGCTACTTTTACTGGTTCAATTTCTAATAATATTTTGTATATCTTTGCATAGAATTGGCTTTGGTTTGTATTAGGGGCATATATTGATATTATTTATTTATTCATTCATTCATTCATTCATTCATTCATTCATTCATTCATTCATTCATTCATTCTTTTATTGGATTTGTATGCCGCCCCTCTCCGGAGACTCGGGGCGGCTAACAGCAACAATAAAGCAGTGTACAATAGTAGTCTCATGTTAGAAATATTGAAAGCCCATTAATATAAAAAAAACCAAACATACATACATACAGACATACCATGCATAGAACTGTAAAGGCCTAGGGGGAAGAGGGTCTCAATTCCCCCATGCCTGACGGCAGAGGTGGGTTTTAAGCAGCTTACGAAAGGCGAGGAGGGTGGGGGCAATTCTAATCTTTGGGGGGGAGTTTGGTTCCAGAGGGCCGGGACCGCCACAGAGAAGGCTCTTCCCCTGGGTCCCGCCAAGCGGCATTCTTTAGTTGACGGGACCCGGGAGAAGACCTAACTTTTACTGTTGGGATGGTTTCCCCACAGTTCAGTCCTCGGCTACAAATATTCTCTTCTAGTGGTACAAGGATTCTCCCTAGACCAGTGATGGCGAACCTTTTCCCCCTCAGGTGCCGAAAAAAATATGCGCGCATACTATCATATATGCGCGAGGTCCCACACCCATAGTTTAATCCCCAGCTTCCTCCACCGTCTGGAGGTCGGAAATGGTCTGTTTCCCAACTTCTGGAAGGCCCAGTAGGCTCGTGTTTTGCTTCTCCAGGTTCCAAAGACTTCCTGGAGCCGGGGGGAGGTAAAGGCGCCCTCCTCCATCCCCCTGGAGACTCTCTGGAAGCCAAAAACGCCCCTCCCGGAGCCTCTGTGCGTGCCAAAAATTAGCTGACTGGCATCGGACCAGAATATCTCCGGGACCGCCTTCTGCCGCACGAATCCCAGCGACCGGTTAGGTTCCCATAGAGTGGGCCTTCTCTGGGTCCCGTCAACTAAACAATGTCGTTTGGCGGGACCCAGGGGAAGAGCCTTCTCTGTGGCGGCCCCGATCCTCTGGAACCAGCTCCCCCCGGATATCAGAGTTGCCCCCACCCTCCTTGCCTTTCGCAAGCTCCTTAAAAACCCACCTCTGTCATCAGGCATGGGGGAATTGAAAATTTCCCTTCCCCCTAGGGCTTTATAGAATTTATACATGGTATCTATCTATCTATCTATCTATCTATCTATCTATCTATCTATCTATCTATCTATCTATCTATTCATCCATCCATCCATCCATCCATCCATCCACTCTATCATTCTATTTCTATATCTATCTATCTATCTATCTATCTATCTATCTATCTATCTATCTATCTATTCGATCCATCCATCCATCCATCCATCCACTCTATCATTCTATTTCTATATCTATCTATCTATCTATCTATCTATCTATCTATCTATCTATCTATCTATTCCATCCATCCATCCATCCATCCATCCATCCATCCACTCTATCGTTCTATTTCTATATCTATCTATCTATCTATCTATCTATCTATCTATCTATCTATCTATCTATCTATCTATCTATCAGATTTGTATGCCGCCCTTCTCCGTAGACTCGGGGGCGGCTCACAACATATAATAAGACAATTCACAACAAATCTAATAAATTTAAAAATTTTTAAAACCCCCATTATTAAACCAGACATACACACAGACATACCATACATAAATTGTATAGGCCCAGGGGAGTGGGGGGGGGATGCCTCAATTCCCCCATGCCTGACGGCAGAGGTGAGTTTTAAGGAGTTTACGGAAGGCAAGGAGGGTGGGGGCAGTTCTAATCTCCGGAGGGAGCTTGATTCCAGAGAGTCGGGGCCACCACAGAGAAGGCTCTTCCCCAGACGACATTGCATGTATGATTGGTTCTTTAAATTGGGGTTTTTTAAAGATTGTTTTTAATATTAGATTTGTTTACATTGTCTTCTTTATTGTTGTTAGCCGCCCCGAGTCTTCGGAGAGGGGGTGTTAGCCGCCCCGAGTCTTCGGAGAGGGGCGGCATACAAATTTAATAAATAGAATACAATACACACATGCACATTGGAGCTGAGCTAGGGCAACGGCTTGCGTGCCGATAGATATGGCTCCGCGTGCCACCATAGGTTCGCCATCACTGCCCTAGACTGTCCCCCTGGCAGGGTTTTGGCCAGAAAAGTGGGGCTGAAGAGGGTGTTTGATTCCACCGCTGGCACCCACGGGGTCTGGTCCTGCCCCACGCACCTGCATGACTCTCTCAAACAGATACGGGCGGCTCTCCACGCGATCCTGCATCTCTTGCAGCTGGATCATGTATTCTTCCATGCGCTGTTTCTCCTGCCTCCTATATAGGACATGGAAAGAAGGGCTAAAAAAATCCGGACATTCCTCTCCATGTTTTGCTTGCAGCCCATCAGCCCAGGAGCAGAAAGGTGTTTAGAACAGAATAGAACAGTGATGGCGAACCTTTTGTTCCTTGGGTGTTGTTGTGGTTAGCTCTGCCCCAAGGACTGTGGATGTGGGGGAGACATCCACATGCTGCAGGCCTGTTTTGCCCCCCCCCCCCGGTGGAATCTGCTGAGGAAGGCTCCTCTGACCAAGAGGACATGAGTGACAGGGAGGAGGAGAGTGGGGCAGACAGCTCAGAAGGAGATAGAAACATAGAAACATAGAAGTCTGACGGCAGAAAAAGACCTCATGGTCCATCTAGTCTGCCCTTATACTATTTTCTGTATTTTATCTTAGGATGGATCTGTGTTTATCCCAGGCATGTTTAAATTCAGTTACTGTGGATTTATCTACCACGTCTGCTGGAAGTTTGTTCCAAGGATCTACTACTCTTTCAGTCAAATAATATTTTCTCATGTTGCTTTTGATCTTTCCCCCAACTAACTTCAGATTGTGTCCCCTTGTTCTTGTGTATACTTTCCTATTAAAAACACTTTCCTCCTGGACCTTATTTAACCCTTTAATATATTTAAATGTTTCGATCATGTCCCCCCCCTTTTTTTTTTTGGTATTCCTCCCTCCCTCCTTCCCCTCCCTCCTTCCTTCCCTTCTCTCCTTCCCTCCCTCCTTCCTTCCCTCCCTCCCTCCTTCCCTCCTTCCTTCCCTTCTCTCCTTCCCTCGCTCCTTCCCTCCTTCCTTCCTTCCCTTCTCTCCTTCCCTCCCTCCTTCCCTTCTCTCCTTCCCTCGCTCCTTCCCTCCCTCCTTCCCTTCTCTCCTTCCCTCCCTCCTTCCCTTCTCTCCTTCCCTCCCTCCTTCCCTCCCTCCTTCCCTCCCTCCCTCCTTCCCTCCCTCCTTCCTTCCCTTCTCTCCTTCCCTCCCTCCCTCCTTCCTTCCCTCCTTCCCTCCTTCCTTCCCTCCTTCCTTCCCTTCTCTCCTTCCCTCCCTCCTTCCCCTCCCTCCTTCCCTCCCTCCTTCCTTCAATCAATTATCTAGCTCCTCCTTGGATTCAGAACAAGAGTTAATGATACAGCCACGCATGCGGAGAGCGATGCATAGGCAACAACAACTGAGAGATTATTATCAAAGAAAATGAGGCCACCTGTGGTTGGGTGGGGCTGTGGTCATTAGTGAGGCTGCTATAAAGAGCAGCCTGTGGGTTTGGCCATTGTGGAGGATTATCTGACGGTTGTGTTTCGTGACTGCTTTACTGACTTTGACCTTTGTGTGCTGATTTTTCCCCCGCTTTGAAACTAAACCAGAGCAAAGTGTGTTTCACTTTGTGAAAGAAGAAGGACTGTGAATTGCCTCACAGCTGCAAGCTAAGTATCACAGGACTGATAAGGGACTTGTACAAATTACCAGTTTGTTTGGAGACCAGTGCTCTTGGCTATACAAAAAGAGGGCTTAGTTTAAGTGAATTTTTCATTATAAAGAACATTGTTTTGAATTTTCAAACGTGTGTGTGTGTCTGAAATTTGTACCTGTGAATTTTCGGGAGGAGTCTACCAGAGAGCCCGACAGAACAGGTGTCGAAAGAGCACACGCGCAAGTGCCCACACCCATAATTCAATGCCTAGGGAGGGTGAAAACAGCTTCCCTTATCCCCAGTTTGGAGTCCGGAAATGGCTTGTAGGCTCATCTTTCGCCCTCCCCAGGCTCCAAAGGCTTCCCTTCAGCCAGGGGAGGGTAAAAACGCCCTCCCCCATCTCCCCCTGTGTTCTGCCGGGCTCTCTGGTAGAAGCCTCCCAAAAATTCAAGGGTCCAAATTTCAGACACACACACACACGTTTGAAAGTTCAAAAACAATGTTCTTTATCGCAAAATTCAAAAGAAACACAGCACCCTTTTTTGTATTGCAAAGAGCACTCTTCCCCAAAACAACCTTGTAGGCTGTACAAGTCCCTTAATCAGTCCTTAAGTACTTAGGTAGTAGCTGTGAAGAAACGTCACAGCCTTCCTTCTTCCACGAAGTGAAACACACACACATACTTTGCTCTACACTTTGGTGTCAAAGGCGTGAAAAATCCACCAACAAAGTTCAGAAACAGCGAGGCACGGTCCTGAAGACACAACGATCAGATAATCTTCCACACCGGCCAAACTAGCACGCTGCTTTTTGTATCAGCAGCTCTAATTACTGGAGCCCCCACCCAAACACAGGTGGCCTCTCTTATCTCCTGTAATATGTCCTCAATTGGTCTCTTCGATGCATAATTCTGCGCCTGCGTGGGTCTAACACTTCCTCATCCGAATCGACCGAAGATAATGGAGATTGGCTTCCTGGGCTGTGTGCCAAGCCCCCCTCTTCCAAGTCGCCCCCACCTTCTTCTTCGTCCGAGGAAACTGCACTCCCTGACTCTGCCAGCAACAAAACAGGCCTAGGACATGTTGACGTTTCCCCTGCCTCCACCTCCCACATTCCCTGGGACAGGGGCTGGGCCAGAGCCAACCACAACACCCCGGAGGCTCTCTGCAAGCCAAAAATGCCCTCCCAGGAAGAGTTGGAAGGGACCTTGGAGGTCTTCTAGTCCAGTGTTTTTCAACCAGTGTGCTGCGAGACATGGTCAGGTGTGCCGCGAAGCTCAGAGAGAGAAATAAAACAAGAGAGAGAGAAAGAAAGAGAGAGAGAGAGAAAGAAAGCAAGAGAGAGGGAGAAAGAAAGAAAGAGAGAAGAAACGAAAGAGAGAGAAAGAGAGAAAGAAAGCTAGAGAGAGAAAAAGAAAACAAGAGAGAGAGAGAAAGCAAAAGAGAGAGAGAGAAAGAACAAGAAAGAACAAGAGAGAGAGCAAGAGAGAGAGAGAGAAAGAGAGAGAGAGAGAAAGAGAGGGAGGGAAGGTGGGAGAGAGAAAGACATAGAGAGAGGTAGGAGAAAGAGAGAAAAAAAGAGAGAAAGGAAGGGAGAGAGAGAAAAAGAGGGATGGAGAGAGAGAAAAAAGAAGAAGGGAGAGAAAGAGGGAGGGAGAGAGAAATAGAGCGAAAGGGAGGAAGAGAGAGAAAAATTTTTTGTCCAAACTTTTTTTAGCCACCCCCCCTCCTCTCAATTTGCCCCTGGGTTTTGTAAATGTAAAAAATGTGCGGTGGCTCAAAAAAGGTTGAAAATCACTATTCTAGTCCAACTTTCTGCCTAGGCAGGAAAACTTATACCACTTCAGACAAATGTTTATCTAACAGCTTTTTAAAAACCTCTAGGTTCTGGGAGCATTGGCATCCTTCCGTCTTAAAAGACCATGGTTATCTTGCTCTGGATTCCTCAGAGTCCCCAGCCAAAAAAGGTTCGCCAAAGCAGTGATGGTGAACCTTTTTTTCCTTGGGTGCCAAAAGAGTGTGTGTGCACGCGATTGCACATGCGCGAGTGGCCACACCCTTAATTCAATGCCTGGGGAGGGTGAAAACAGCTTCCACTGCCTCCTGGAGGCTGGAAATGGCCTCTTTCCCTACTTCTGGTGGGCCCAGTAGGCTTGTGTTTCTCCCTTCCCAGGCTCCAAAGGCTTCCCTGGAGCCGGGGAGGGTAAAAATGCCCTTCCCACATCCCGCCGGAGGCTCTCTGGAAGCCAAAAACACCCTCCCAGAGCCTCTGTGCGAGCCAAAAATCAGCTGGCCGGCGCACACATGCACATTGGAGCTGAGCCAGGGCAACAGCTCGCGCGTACCAGCAGATATGGCTCCGCGTGCCATCTGTGGCACCCGTGCCATAGGTTCGCCATCAATGGCCTATAGGTTTTTAACCACTCCATTTTGGATCTGAGCTAATTTTTTTTCAATTAGTTTTCCTAGCGTCCCTGCCGGGATCTCCTGGTGGTCTCCCATCCCGGCACCAAAACAAAGCGCCTTGATCCAGGAAGTGTTGAAACTCGGATGTCTTGGAAACGGGCGTGGGTTTGGAGTGGAGATAATAAAAATAATAATAATAATACAGTGTTCCCTCGATTTTCGCGGGGGATGCGTTCTGAGACCGTCCACGAAAGTCGAATTTCCGCGAAGTAGAGATGCGGAAGTAAATACACTATTTTTGGCTATGAACAGTATCACAAGACTTCCCTTAACACTTTCAACCCCTAAATTGCAATTTCCCATTCCCTTAGCAACCATTCAGATTATTACTCACCATGTTTATTTATTAAAGTTTATTTTTAAAAAAAAATATATTAAAAGCAGACGAAAGTTTGGCGATGACATAGGACATCATTGGGTGGGAAAAACCGTGGTATAGGGAAAAAAACTCGTGAAGTATTTTTTAATTAATATTTTTGAAAAACCGTGGTATAGACTTTTCGCGAAGTTCGAACCCGCGAAAATCAAGGGAACAGTGTAATAATAATAATAATAATAATAATAATAATAATTTAGGAGATACTCACCTGAGTTCTTCCCGCCTTCTCTGGATGGACGCGGAGGAGCATCCTTTATTCCGGTAAGTCGCCAAACATTTGGCCACTTCCCGCTGCATGTGCTGCGTCTTCATCCGGCGCAGCTCAGCCCGGTGTTTCTCTTGCCGTTCTCGGCATTCCCACTCCCGCAAAAGCAACCTAGACACAAAGAGACTGGAGTTGACGCCACGGGGAGACGCTCCAAGGATGCTGACCCAGGTTGTCCTCGACTTAACAATTCAAGAGCCGGGGTGGCGCAGCAGGTAGAGTGCTGTACTGCAGGCCACTGAAGCTGACTGTAGATCTGTAGGTCAGCGGTTCAAATCTCATCACCGGCTCAAGGTTGACTCAGCTTTCCATCCTTCCGAGGTGGGTCAAGTGAGGATTGTGGGGGCAATAGAATGCAGCTGCGAGAGCTATCATGGGCTTTCCTAAACATGCCCATGTCACACCAACACTCCGCAGTCTGCATTGGTTGCCGATCAGTTTCCAGTCACAATTCAAAGTGTTGGTTATGACCTATAAAGCCCTTCATGGCACCGGACCAGAATATCTCCGGGACCACCTTCTGTCGCACTAATCCCAGCGACCGGTTAGGTCCCACAGAGTTGGCCTTCTCCGGGTCCCGTCGACTAAACAATGTCGTTTGGCGGGACCCAGAGGAAGAGCCTTCTCTGTGGTGGCCCCGGCCCTCTGGAACCAAATTCCCCCAGATATCAGAGTTGCCCCCACCCTCCTTGCCTTTTGTAAGCTCCTTAAAACCCACCTCCTCTTTTATCCCCATATGGGAGGGGACATTAATGGTCGACCTGTGGCCTTACTCCCAAGTTGACCCTTGTTCCTTAGTTGTCTGGCAACTCTGCTCATGCACGCATTGGGAACAGGCTCCAGCTGATGTCTGACTCAGGAGGCAGCTGAGAATTGTCATACGGCCCCGGCTCCACCTCTGCCTCCAACGCAGAGCACTCGTCAGAACCTTTCCCACACTCCAGGACTGGCTCATGCTCCTCCTCAACCTCCTCACTGCCCAGGTCGGCTGCCTTTTCCGGCCCTGTTTCCTCCCAGGAGATTCCTAGAGAGGCCCCAAGGAGGCTTCTCTCTGCCTTTTCCGGCCCTGTTTCCTCCCAGGAGATTCCTAGAGAGGCCGCACAGAGGCTTCTCCCCGCCTTTTCGGACCCTGCTATCTCCCAGGAGATTCTTACAAGGGCCCCCACGGAGGCTTCTCTCTGCCTTTTCCGGCCCTGTTTCCTCCCAGGAGATTCCTAGAGAGGCTGCACAAAGGCTTCTCCCCACCTTTTCCGACCCTGCTATCTCCCAGGAGATTCTTAGAGGTCCCATGGAGGCTTCTCTCTGCCTTTTTCAGCCCAGTTTCCTCCCAGGGGATTCCTAGAGAGGCCGCACAGAGGCTTTCCCCCGCCTTTTCCGGCCCTGTTTCCTCCCAGGAGATTCCTAGAGAGGCTGCACAAAGGCTTCTCCCCACCTTTTCGGACCCTGCTATCTCCCAGGAGATTCTTACAGGCCCCATGGAGGCTTCTCTCTGCCTTTTTCGGCCCTGTTTCCTCCCAGGAGATTCCTAGAGAGGCTGCACAAAGGCTTCTCCCCACCTTTTCGGACCCTGCTATCTCCCAGGAGATTCTTACAGGCCCCATGGAGGCTTCTCTCTGCCTTTTTCGGCCCTGTTTCCTCCCAGGAGATTCCTAGAGAGGCCCCACAGAGGCTTCTCCCCACCCTTTTCCAGTTACAGTTTCGGAGGGTCAGATTTGTAAGTGGAAAATGGTTCTTGAGAAGAGGCAAAAAAATCTTGAACACCCGGTTCTTATATAGAAAAGTTCATAAGTAGAGGCGTTTGTAGATAGAGGTACCACTGTGTTGATAATTCTTCTGTTTATAACTGTTCTCTTCTATTCTGTGATGGTTCAGCTGTGAGTGAATCTGATGACCCTAAGCTCCGCTGAAGACGTTATCTAGCCTGGTAACAAAACGTTTGAAAACCAACCCACAAGTTCGGAGAACAAACCTTTTTGCCCTCATTCTAAACCCAAGCTACCGATATTCTCCACTTTTACAAAGCCGAATGATTTTTATTTTATTTTTTTGCAGGGGAACTTTGAAAGCAACCCACCGACTTACCTGTTCGCTTCCTGTCTTTTATCAGACGTCTTGGTGGACATCACTTGAGGACACAAGGACGGTTCAAAATCCGGACAAGACTGAGCCCTCCAGTGTAGGCTCCAAAGCTGCCGGAGGCCTTGGTATAAATCTTCCTGATCCTTCTTCTCCTCGGCTTCCGAAAGAGGCTGAGAGCTACTGGAATGAAGGTGGAATGGCTTGCAAACAGTCGGTTTTCCTGCAAAGGGTAGAGATAGGCAGCCCTCGATATACAAACAGCTCACTTGAAACATAGAAACATAGAAGACTGACGGCAGAAAAAGACCTCATGGTCCATCTAGTCTGCCCTTATACTATTTCCTGTATTTTATCTTACAATGGATCTATGTTTATCCCAGGCAGGTTTAAATTCAGTTACTGCGGATTGACCAACCACGTCTGCTGGAAGTTTGTTCCAAGGATCTACTACTCTTTCAGTCAAATAATATTTTCTCACGTTGCTTTTGATCTTTCCCCCAACTATCTTCAGATTGTGTCCCCTTGTTCTTGGGTTCACTTTCCTATTAAAAACACTTCCCTCCTGGACCTTATTTAAGCCTTTAACATATTTAAATGTTTCGATCATGTCCCCCCCTTTTCCTTCTGTCCTCCAGACTATACAGATTGAGTCCGTGAAGTCTTTCCTGATACGTTTTATGCTTAAGACCTTCCACCATTCTTGTAGCCCGTCTTTGGACCCGTTCAATTTTGTCAGTATCTTTTTGTAGGTGACTGTTTGAGGTCACAACAGTAGTGGCAGGGTTCAATTTTTTTTTACTACCAGTTCTGTGGGAGTGGACTGGTGGGCGCAGCAGGGAAAAAGACACTGCAAAATCTCCATTCCTTCCCCACTCCAGGGAAAGGTTTATTTATTTATTCACTTATTTATTCAATTTTTTAATGCCGCCCTTCTCCTTGGACTCAGGGCGGCTTACAACATGTTAGCAATAGCACTTTTTAACAGAGCCAGCATATCGCCCCCACAATCCGGGTCCTCATTTGACCCACCTCGGAAGGATGGAAGGCTGAGTCAACCTTGAGCCGGTGATGAGATTTGAACGGCTGACCTACAGATCTACAGTCAGCTTCAGTGGCCTGCAGTACTGCACTCTACCTGCTGCGCCACCCAGGCTTAGGTTACTGCAAAACCCCAATTTCCTCCCGATCTTTTGGGACTCGGAAAGCAGAGAATGGATGGGGGCGGAGTCACAGGTGGTATCTACTGGTTCTCTGACCTCCTGAAAATTCCTGCTACCAGTTCTCCAGAACTAATCAGAAACCTACTGAATGCCACCTCTGAACGGCATGGAAGAAAGTGACTTATGACTGTTTTTCACACTGAACGTAGAATTATTTATTAATTTAATTTAATTTAATTTAATTTAATATTTATTTATTTATTTATTTACTTATTTATTTATTAGATTTGTATGCCGCCCCTCTCCGTAGACTCGGGACGGCTCACAACAGCAATAGAACAATTCATAACAAATCTAATAATTTAAAAACATCCTTGTGATCAGACTTTGGTCACTTGGCAATTGGCATGTATTTATGACCGTTGCAATGCCACCTGTAAAGTTCTCAACCAAAGAAAGCCAACGTGGGAAGCCAGATTCGCTTAACTACCCTCCTAGTTGCTTAATAACTGAACTGATTCACTTAAGGGGACCCAGGGGAAGAGCCTTCTCTGTGGCGGCCCCAGCCCTCTGGAACCAACTCCCCCCCCCGAGATTAGAATTGGCCCCACCCTCCTCGCCTTTCGTAAGCTTCTTAAAACCCACCTCTGCCGCCAGGCATGGGGGAACTGAGATACTCTTTCCCCCTAGGCCTTTACAATTTATGCATGGTATGTTTGTATGTATGTTTGGTTTTATAATAAAGGGGGTTTTTTTGGTTGTTTTAATATTGGATTGTTACATGCTGTTTTTTATCACTGTTGTTAGCCGCCCCGAGTCTACGGAGAGGGGCGGCATACAAATCCAATAAATAATAATAATAATAATTATTATAAAATGGAGCACAGCCCTCTTAACTTAGCAATGGACATTGTGGTCATGTCAAGGGCTATCTGTACACTAAGAGTCCTGGTGGCGCAGTGGTTAGAATGCAGTGTCGCACATAAATTCTGCACACGGCCACTAGTTCGATCCTCCCTGGCTCAAGGTTCACTCAGCCTTCCATCCTTCTGAGGTGGGTCAAGTGAGGACCCAGATTGTTGGGGGCAAGAGGCTGGAAAGCACTGTGAAGTGGTATACAGTGTTCCCTCCATTTTCGCGGGTTCGAACTTCGCGAATAGCCTATACTACGGTTTTTCAAAAAATATTAATTAAAAAATACTTTGCGAGTTTTTTTTCTATACCATGGTTTTTTCTTGCCAGATGATGTCATATGTCATCACCAAACTAATAATATTTGCAAATAAATAACAAAAAAATAATTATTGTTAATAAATAATTATGTTTATAAATATCAGGATCACTAAGTATCTTATTCAGTGGTGACTACCAGTAATAATGGTGAGTAAATGGTTGTTAAGGGAATGGGAAATGGTAATTTAGGGGTTTAAAGTGTTAAGGGAAGGCTTGTGATACTGTCCACAGCCAAAAATGGTGTATTTACTTCCGCATCTCTACTTCGTGGCAATTCGACTTTTGCGGGCGGTCTCAGAACGCATCCCCCACGAAAATCGAGGGAACACTGTATAGCAGTAAACTGCACAAACTAGAAAGAGGGCTGAGAAAATATCTACAGACCCCTCGCATGCTGGATGTAAACTGTTTCAACGTCTCCCCTCTGGATGCTGCTATAGACCAACGCAGGCCAAAACAATTAGACATAGGGTCATTCTTTGTCAAGTGGACCGGCTGAAATTGAAGCCTTATTTGAAAAGAAACCATCACAAAAACAACATATGTGATAGAAAAAAACATGCTCTTTCTAATGAAATAAAAGTGAAGATGATTGAAGGTGAGAAAACAGAGATAGAAAAAAACCTTGCTCTTTTTAATGAAGATGATTGAAGGGGATGAAGCAAAGCTCTCTGCTTTCTCACCTTCAATCATCTTCATTTTTGTTTCATTACAAAGAGCCCTTTTTTCCCTATCATATATGTTAGTTTTGTGATGGTTTCTTTTCAAATAAGGCTGCAAAAATCAGTCAAGTAGACACCTGGTCCACTTTTATTTATTTATTTGTCGTACAAATATAGTATTGTATTGTAGTATGTTTAACATAATACAGTGGTACCTCATCTTACGAACGCCTCTTCTAACGAACTTTTCAAGATACAAACCCGGTGTTTAAGATTTTTTTGCCTCTTCTTCCGAACTATTTTCACCTTACGAACCCAAGCAGCTGCTGCTGGCATGAAGGGGTTTCTTCCCCTCCCCTTTTTTGAAGAAAGAAAAGGGAGGGGCAGCTTGGAGGAGTAAAGATTTTGCATGCTTGCAAAAACACTGAAACGGTGCCTTTTTAAGAAAGAAAAGGGAGGGGCAGCTTGGAGGAGTAAAGATTTTGCATGCTTGCAAAAGCACTGAAACGGTGTCTTTTTAAGAAAGAAAAGGGAGGGGCAGCTTGGAGGAGTAAAGATTTTGCATGCTTGCAAAAGCACTGAAAGGGTGTCTTTTTAAGAAAGAAAAGGGAGGGGCAGCTTGGAGGAGTAAAGATTTTGCATGCTTGCAAAAGCACTGAAACGGTGTCTTTTTAAGAAAGAAAAGGGAGGGGCAGCTTGGAGGAGTAAAGATTTTGCATGCTTGCAAAGGCACTGAAACGGTGCCTTTTTAAGAAAGAAAAGGGAGGGGCAGCTTGGAGGAGTAAAGATTTTGCATGCTTGCAAAAGCACTGAAACGGTGTCTTTTGAAGAAAGAAAAGGGAGGGGCGCCCCCCTTGCCTTTCTTCCTTCCCACTCACCCTTTAGCCTAGCCTTGCTTCTTCCACCCGCCCCCTTTAGCTGCTCCTCCCTGTCCTCTGTTCGCCTCCCTTCTAAAGTTTGGGATTTTCCTGAAGGATTTGCACGCATTATTTGCTTTTACATTGATTCCTATGGGAAACATTGTTTCATCTTATGAACTTTTCACCTTACGAACCTCCTCCTGGAACCAATTAAGTTCGTATGATGAGGTACCACTGTATAAGTAAAAAAGTAGAGATAGAAAAGATAAAAAAGACATTTGGACAGGAACGGTAGGCACAAAGGTGCACTTATGCACGCCCCTTACAGACCTCTTAGAAAAGGGGAGAGGTCTATTGTAGATAATGTAAGGTTGAAGATTTTGGGATTGGGGGAAGAAACGACAGAGTCCGGTAGTGAATTCCAGGCGTTGACCACTCTATTGCTGAAATCGTATTTTCTGCAGTCTAGTTTGGAGCGATTTACATTTAGTTTGTATCTATTGCGTGCTCTTGTGTTGTTGCTGTTAAAGGTGAAGTAGTCGCTAAGAGGGAGTACATTGTGATGTATGATTTTATGAACAACAGTTAAATCAGTTCGGAGGCGGCGTAGCTGTAAATTTTCTAAACATAGTAATTGAAGTCTGGAGGAGTAAGGTAATTTGTTGGGTGAGGAGGAGCGGAGGACTCTTCTTCTGAAGTATTTCTGGACTCCTTCAATTGTAGTGTGGATTCCATACAGGTGAGCTGTATTCAAGAATTGGTCTGGCAAATGTTTTGTATGCTCTGGTTAGCAGATCAGTGCTTCTAGAGAAGAAGCCGCGTAGAATTAAGTTTGTGGAACTCCAAATTCTAAACAATTTGCTGTGATTCAGTCCTTTGTGCCTTCACGGCCAGCACTTCCTTTCTTCAGGGCTTTGAGATGCAGATTGAGATGGGCTAGCCGGGAAGGAGGGGGGAGGGACTTTTCCTCTGTAAAGATTTCTTCTTGATGCTTGCTTGAGGTTAATTTTAAGCCTCTGAGCTTACGGTTTGAGTTTAAGCTTTGGAAGAAGAGGGAAAGAGATTTTCTGGACTTAAGGGGAGAAAAGTATCTGGATTCTACACCTCGGATTGTGGCTGCTGAGATTCTTTGTTTCGTTACGGAGCTGCTGGAAGAAGGTGAGTGGAAAAGGGTACATTTGTAGCACACTAGACAACTCACCGGGTCTGATGATGATTGCAGGTAGTCGGGGCTCCGTTGCTTTCCAAGCCTTCTTTCGCTTTGTTGTATCCTTTGTGGCTTTTTGCTTAGGAATTCTCCCCTCGGGATCTTTGCAATTTCGTATGGTTTCTTGGGCTTTTCGCTCAGAAAATCTCTCCTCTGGATCGCCTGATGTCTTTCCCTTACTTTTCTCTACTTTTTAAAAAAAGATTTTAACTGTTTTCCCCCCATTTCTGAACATTTATTTCCAACAGGCCTAAAGATATTGACCCGTTTAGTAGGGTCTATATTGGTATTATCTGTCTCGTCATCTTTCAATTTTCTGACTACTTTCTCCAATTGGTAGCTATGGTTTATCACCTGGTGTGGTGTCTTATGTTTAATGATTATAATTATGATCTATGGCATATGACCTATCACTTTGTGGTTTGTATGTATGCCGAGAGCTCATGCACCAGAGGCAAATTCCTTGGATTTCCAATCATACTGTGCAGATATGTCTAAGTAAACCGAGAGGAGGTGGCACAGTGGTTAGAAAGCAGTACTGCAGGCTACTTCTGCTGCCTGCCCAGAAGTTTGGCAGTTCAAATCTCACCAGGCTCAAGGTTAACTCAGCCTTCCATCTTTCCGAGGTTGGTAAAATGAGGACCCATAGCATTGGGCAGCAATACCCTGTAAACCAGTTAGAGAGAGCTGGAAAGCCCTGTGAAGTGGTATATAAGTGCTATTGCTATTCCTTCCTTCCTTCCTTCCTTCCTTCCCTTTCTCCCTCCTTCCCTCAATTCTTTTCCTTCCTTCCCTCAATCCTTCCTTCCTTCCTCTCCTTTCCTCCTTCTTTCCTTCCTTCCTTCCTTCTCTTTCTCCCTCCTTCCCTCAATTCTTTTCCTTCCTTCCCTCAATCCTTCCTTCCTTCCTTCCTCTCCTTTCCTCCTTCTTTCCTTTCTTCCCTCCCTCCCTCTCCTCTCCTTTCCTCCTTCCCAGTGATTAAAATGCAATATTTCAGGCTAACTCTGCGGTTCAATCCTGACCAGCTGAAGGTTGACTCAGCATTTCACCCTTCCCAGGTGAGTAAACCGAGGACCTAGATTGTTGGGGGCAAAAGGCTGTCTCTTTAAACAGCTTAAACAGGGCTGCAAAATCCTGTGAAGCGGTATACAGTGGTACCTCTACCTAAGAAATGCCTCTATTTATGAACTTTTCTAGAAAAGAACTGGGGGTGTTCAAGTTTTTGTTGCCTCAAGAACCATTTTCCCATTTCAAACCCGACTCTCTGAAACTGTAACTGGAAAAAGCAGGGAGAAGCCTCCGTGGGGCCTCTCTAGGAATCTCCTGGGAGGAAACAGGGCCGAAAAACGCAGGGAGAAGCCTCCGTGGGGCCTCTCTAGGAATCTCCTGGGATGAAACAGGGCCGAAAAAGGCAGGGAGAAGCCTCCGTGGGGCCTCTCTAGGAATCACCTGGGATGAAACAGGGCCAGAAAAGGCGGGGAGAAGCCTCTGTGGGGCCTCTCTAGGAATCACCTGGGATGAAACAGGGCCGGAAAAGGCAGGGAGAAGCCTCCGTGGGTCCTCTCTAGGAATCTCCTGGGATGAAACAGGGCCGGAAAAGGCAGGGAGAAGCCTCCGTGGGGCCTCTCTAGGAATCTCCAGGGAGGAAACAGGGCCGAAAAAGGCAGGGAGAAGCCTCCGTGGGGCCTCTCTAGGAATCACCTGGGATGAAACAGGGCCAGAAAAGGCGGGGAGAAGCCTCTGTGGGGCCTCTCTAGGAATCACCTGGGATGAAACAGGGCCGGAAAAGGCAGGGAGAAGCCTCCGTGGGTCCTCTCTAGGAATCTCCTGGGATGAAACAGGGCCGGAAAAGGCAGGGAGAAGCCTCGGTGGGGCCTCTCTAGGAATCTCCAGGGAGGAAACAGGGCCGAAAAAGGCAGGGAGAAGCCTCCGTGGGGCCTCTCTAGGAATCTCCTGGGATGAACCAGGGCCGGAAAAGGCAGGGAGAAGCCTCCGTGGGGCCTCTCTAGGAATCTCCAGGGAGGAAACAGGGCCGAAAAAGGCAGGGAGAAGCCTCCGTGGGGCCTCTCTAGGAATCACCTGGGATGAAACAGGGCCAGAAAAGGCGGGGAGAAGCCTCCGTGGGTCCTCTCTAGGAATCACCTGGGATGAAACAGGGCCGGAAAAGGCAGGGAGAAGCCTCCGTGGGTCCTCTCTAGGAATCTCCTGGGATGAAACAGGGCCGGAAAAGGCAGGGAGAAGCCTCTGTGGGGCCTCTCTAGGAATCTCCAGGGAGGAAACAGGGCCGAAAAAGGCAGGGAGAAGCCTCCGTGGGGCCTTTCTAGGAATCACCTGGGATGAAACAGGGCCAGAAAAGGCGGGGAGAAGCCTCTGTGGGGCCTCTCTAGGAATCACATGGGATGAAACAGGGCCGGAAAAGGCAGGGAGAAGCCTCCGTGGGTCCTCTCTAGGAATCTCCTGGGATGAAACAGGGTCGGAAAAGGCAGGGAGAAGCCTCGGTGGGGCCTCTCTAGGAATCTCCAGGGAGGAAACAGGGCCGAAAAAGGCAGGGAGAAGCCTCCGTGGGGCCTCTCTAGGAATCTCCTGGGATGAAACAGGGCCGAAAAAGGCAGGGAGAAGCCTCCGTGGGGCCTCTCTAGGAATCTCCTGGGAGGCAACAGGGCCAGAAAAGTCAGGGAGAAGCCTCCGTGGAGCCTCTCTAGGAATCTCCTGGGAGGAAACAGGGCCGAAAAAGTCAGGGAGAAGCCTCCGTGGGGCCTCTCTAGGAATCTCCTGGGATGAAACAGGGCCGAAAAAGGCAGGGAGAAGCCTCGGTGGGGCCTCTCTAGGAATCTCCTGGGAGGAAACAGGGCCAGAAAAGTCAGGGAGAAGCCTCCGTGGAGCCTCTCTAGGAATCTCCTGGGATGAAACAGGGGCGAAAAAGGCAGGGAGAAGCCTCCGTGGGGCCTCTCTAGGAATCTCCTGGGATGAAACAGGGCCGAAAAAGGCAGGGAGAAGCCTCCGTGGGGCCTCTCTAGGAATCTCCTGGGAGGAAACGGCCAGAAAAGTCAGGGAGAAGCCTCCGTGGGGTCTCTCTAGGAATCTCCTGGGATGAAACAGGGCCGAAAAAGTCAGGGAGAAGCCTCCGTGGAGCCTCTCTAGGAATCTCCTGGGAGGAAACAGGGCCAGAAAAGGCAGGGAGAAGCCTCCGTGGGGCCTCTCTAGGAATCTCCTGGGATGAAACAGGGCCGGAAAAGGCAGGGAGAAGCCTCCGTGGGGCCTCTCTAGGAATCTCCTGGGAGGAAACAGGTCTGGAAAAGGCAGGGAGAAGCCTCCGTGGGGCCTCTCTAGGAATCTCCAGGGAGGAAATAGGGCCGGAAAAGGTGGGGAGAAGCCTCTGTGGGGCCTCTCTAAGAATCTCCTGGGATGAAACAGGTCTGAAAAAGGCAGGGAGAAGCCTCCGTGGGGCCTCTCTAGGAATTTCCAGGGAGGAAACAGGGCCGGAAAAGGCAGGGAGAAGCCTCCGTGGGGCCTCTCTAGGAATCTCCTGGGAGGAAACAGGGCACTCTCCCTGTGGTTTCTCCAATCGTACGCTTTCTTTGCTTTTACATTGATTCCTATGGGAAAAATTGCTTCTTCTTACAAACTTTTCAACTTAAGAACCTGGCCACGGAACGAATTAAGTTCGTAAAGTAGAGGCGCCACTGTATAAGTCGACATGCTATTGCTATTACAGTTATAAGTGCTATTACTATCATCACCTGACTGCTGTCTTCCCTCCCCCATACCAGGTGTGGTCCTCCTAAACGCCCGCCCGCCAGTGAGGGTCGCCTGCACCCACCTTGTTCTTTTTTCTGCTCCAGCTGTTCTTGGAAACGCCTTTGCAGATGCTTGAAGTTGGGCACCTTCTGGTTAATGACCGGCTTGAAGGTCAGCTCCGCTTTGGGACCTGGGCTGCGAGTCTTGGATTTTTTTTTCTCCTTTTGAGGGAGGGGCTCTTCGGGTTCTGTGACAAGGCAAAGCATCTCCGCCCGGAGTTTTTCTTCCAACTCCTCGAGCGAGAGGTGTTTTTCTCGCGAGAAGCCCTGCCCTTCGAGGTTCAGGAGCTGCTGGGTGAGATGCAACCAATGGCGGCGTTCCTGGCGTAGCTGCCGCTTCCGAGCTTCCGACCGGGCCTCCATCTTCCAGAAGAGGGGCAGGAGAGAACTTCTAGGAACCAAGCCCATATGCGGCAAGTATCTCTGGGTTCGGCTACAAGTGGCCTCGGGGATTCGGAAGGGCTTGTGGACTCCCGCGCTGTGGCTCTCCTTGGGAGCTGGGGAGCCCAAGATGGTGTCCGGGTTGTAAGGGGTCTCCCGGGATGGGGCTGTGGCAGCTCGTGGCAAGGTCACTTTCTTGGCCTTATCCAAAACATTTTCTTGGCAGATGGTGTGGCCTTTGATAGAAAAACTCTCCCACATCCAGTGGAAGGGGAAGGAACCTTGGCGAGAGGATATCCTGGGGTTTTCGGGAGGTGGAAGTTCGCTGTTCTGCTCCGGAAGGGCAGGCTCCAGCTGCCTAGGGGAAAGGGGAACTAAAATCAGAGCCAGATCCAACACCCCGCCACCGTGAGCCTCACAGGGTAAACCAGATAATAAACAGAGGAGCTAATTCTACTACAGTAGTACCCCTAGATACGAGCATAATTCGTTCCATAAGGGAGCTTGTATCTCGAGGCATCTTGTATCTGGAACAAGTTGTTTTTCCCCTCCGAGATAACCAAAAGCAAGGATTCTTGCGCCACCTAGTGGACGCTCGGCTCGTATCCCGAATTTGAGCTCGGGAATAGAACAGAAATGTCTCTCCCCTCGTGGCTCGTATCTTGAAATACTTGCATGTAGAGCAGCCCATTACAGTGTTCCCTCAATTTTCACGGGTTCAAACTTCGCGAAAAGTCTATACCACGGTTTTTCAAAAATATCAATTAAAAAAATACTTTGCGGGGTTTTTCCCCCTATAACAAGGTTTTTCTCGCCCGATGACATCATGTGTCATTGCCAAACTTTCATCCGCCTTTAATAAATATTTTTTAATAAACTTTAGTAAATAAACAGGGTGAGTAATAATCTAAATGGTTGCTAAGGGAATGGGAAATTGCAATTTAGGGGTTTAAAGTGTTCAGGGGAGGCTTGTGATATTGTTCATAGCCAAAAATAGTGTACAGTGGTACCTCATCTTACGAACGCCTCTTCAAACGAATTTTTCAAAATACGAACCCTGTGTTTAAGATTTTTTTGCCTCTTCTTCCGAACTATTTTCACCTTACGAACCCAAGCAGCTGCTGCTGGGATGAAGGGGTTTCTTTTTCCCCCTTTTTTTGAAGAAAGAAAAGGGAGGGGCAGCTTGGAGGAGTAAAGATTTTGCATGCTTGCAAAAGCACTGAAACGGTGTCTTTTTAAGAAAGAAAAGGGAGGGGCAGCTTGGAGGAGTAAAGATTTTGCATGCTTGCAAAAGCACTGAAACGGTGTCTTTTTAATAAAGAAAAGGGAGGGGCAGCTTGGAGGAGTAAAGATTTTGCATGCTTGCAAAGGCACTGAAACGGTGTCTTTTGAAGAAAGAAAAGGGAGGGGCAGCTTGGAGGAGTAAAGATTTTGCATGCTTGCAAAGGCACTGAAACGGTGTCTTTTTAAGAAAGAAAAGGGAGGGGTGCCCCCCTTGCCTTTCTTCCTTCCCACTCACCCTTTAGCCTAGCCTTGCTTCTTCCACCCGCCCCCTTTAGCTGCTCCTCCCTGCCCTCTGTTCGCCTCCCTTCTAAAGTTTGGGATTTTCCTGAAGGATTTGCACGCATTATTTGATTCCTATGGGAAACATTGTTTCATCTTACGAACTTTTCACCTTACGGACCTCCTCCTGGAACCAATTAAGTTCGTATGCTGAGGTACCACTGTATTTACTTCCGCATCTCTACTTCGCGGAAATCCGACTTTCGCGGGCGGTCTCGGAACACATCCCCCGCGAAAACTGAGGGAACACTGTATGCAGTTGAAGGCAATGTTGCCTTTTATCTGCCTGTTCTCTCGGCAGCATCTCTTTGCCCCATCTGCCAAGGTCTCCCCTACATACCATACCCGCCATCTATTTTACAGACTAAGAAACTAGGGGTGTGTGTGTCTGTTTTGAGCCTTTCGTCCTACCTGTTACACAACGTTATTCTGTCTCATCGTTTGCCATTCCTGGGCAATATCTCTCTCCCAAGGTGTTCCCCATATATCGTTACACAATCTGACAAGGTTGAACTCTTCCCATAGATCTAGATCAGTGATGGCGAACCTATGGCATGAGTGCCATAAGTGGTACATGGAGCCATATCTGCTGGCACACCAGTCGTTGCCCTAGCTTAGCTCCAGCGTGCATGTGCCGGCCAGCTGATTTTTGGCTCGCACAGAAGCTCTGGGAGGGTGTTTTTGCCCAGGTTCGCCTGATGCACCAGTTGCGGCCCTATTTGGACAGGGGAGTCATTGCTCACAGTCACTCATGCCCTCATCACCTCGAGGTTCGATTACTGCAACACTCTCTACGTGGGGCTACCTTTGAGAGCCATCGTGGGGCTTCCCAGATTAGCCCACGTTTCTACAACACTCTGTGGTCTGCATTGGCTGCCGATCAGTTTCCGGTCACAATTCAAAGTATTGGTCATGACCTTTAAAGCCCTACATGGCATTGGACCAGAGTAGCTCCGGAACCGCCTGCTACCGCATGAATCCCAGCGACCGATAAGGTCCCACAGAGTTGGCCTTCTCCAGGTCCCGTCGACTAAACAATGTCGTCTGGCGGGCCCCAGAAGAGCCTTCTCTGTGGCGGCCCGGGCCCTCTGGAATCAACTCCCCCCCGGAGATTAGAACTGCCCCCACCCTCCTTGTCTTTCGTAAATTGCTCAAGATCCACCTATACCTGGGGGAGTTGAGACACCTTTCCCCCAGGCTTTTTATATTTTATGTTTGGTATGTATGTGTTGTTTGGTTTTAAATATGATAGGGTTTTATATACTTCTTTTAATATTAGATTTGTTCACTGTAATATTGTTTTTTATCGTTATTGTGAGCTGCCCCGAGTCTTCGGAGAGGGGCGGCATACAAATCTAATAAATTATTATTATTATTATTATTATTATTATTATTATTATTATTATCATTATTATTTTGGCTTCCAGAGACCCTCCAGGGGGATGGGGGAGGGCGTTTTTACCCTCTCCTGGTTCCCGGGAAGCCTTTGGAGCCTGGGGAGGGTGAAACAGGAGCCTACTGGCCCCACCAGAAGTTGGGAAACAGGCCGATTCCAGCCTCTGGGGGGCCTTGGGGAGCCGAGGGAAGCTGTTTTTGCCCTTCCCAGGCATTGAATTATGGGTACGAGCACTCACACATGCATGATAGCACACGCCCAGGGGTGGGCAGCAGGCAGGACGGGGTGGAACGCAGTTCCACCAGTGGAAATGAAGATGCGGGCACAGCTCCAGCTGATCGGCGGCTGCCACTTCCTGGATTACTGGTCTCGGCTCGGCTCTCCCTTTTTCCCCTTCTGCTGCTGCTGCTGCGCCTGCGCTCCTTGCTTTTTTCCTCTTTCCTCCTTCCTGGCCTCGGATGAGCTTCCCTCTCTCCTGCCCGGCTCCCCTCCAACCTCATGCAGCCACCTCCCGCCTGAGGTGCAAGCAGAAGGAGTGGGTGGAAGCGGCGCTGGCAGCATTTATGCTTCTGGCAGCACCCGTTCGCCTAGCTACCCAGCCTGTGGCAGGCGGGCGACCCAGGAAGCAGAGCGCGGGAAACACGAAGCATATTGTAACCCCAGCTAGCGACACTGCTGAGGTTGTAAGTCGAGGACTTAACAGTTCATTTGAACGATTATTATTATTATTTATTAGATTTGTATGCCGCCCCTCTCCGTAGACTCGGGGCGGCTCACAACAATAACAAGAACAGTGTAAAAAACAAATCTAATAATTTAAAAAACACTAAAAAAACCCATTATTAAAAGCAAACACCCACACACACACATTCCATGTATAAACTGTATAGGCCCACGGAAGATGTCTCAGTTTCCCCATGCCTGACGACAGAGATGGGTCTTAAGAACTTTACGAAAGGCAAGGAGGGTGGGGGCAACTCTGATATCTGGGGGGAGTTGGTTCCAAAGGGTCGGGGCCGCCACAGAGAAGGCTCTTCCCCTGGGTCCCGCCAAGCGACATTGTTTAGTTGACGGGACCCGGAGAAGGCCAACTCTGTGGGACCTAACTGGTCGCTGGGATTCGTGCGGCAGAAGGCGGTCCCGGAGATATTCTGATCCGGTGCCATGATGATAGTTCAAGCCGTTCCCATCTGGTCACATGGTCGGCAAGCCACTCCTGCCCAGTCACATGACAATTAAGCTATACCCACAAAATAAGCCACACCCACAGTGTGGCAGTAAAAGTTCTGGCTGCCCATTACTGCGCACGGCCAGGAAAAAAAGATTTGCCATCACTGATCTAGATTCTTCCCCTCCATCTTTTACCGCCTGAGAAACTTAGGGAGGGTGATCAGTATTACCAAGGCAGAAGATAGTCAACTAACCACAAATCAAAAATGGAAGTAACTGAAGTCTTCAAAGAAAGAAAACACTGCACCAGGCTTTCTTGTAAGAAATATACTTACTTTTCTTCTTAGCAAAAACGATTCTTTCAATAAACTATCACTTTTACTCTATGCCACTATTAACATATATCAACAGCTATTGACCAATATAACAAACCATCTACAATACTATCATACAACTACATACAACTATGACATAACTTCCGCAACTAATACAATTACCACAACTATTACAACTACCGCACCCAATGCAAGAGTGTATCCTTCTTTTATACACCATAGTTTCCAACCAATCAGGTTGCAACACAATTAGTAAACGTCTATGATTACACACTAATAATGGCTTACATCACCCCTTACCATAGTGACATACCACTATGTACTAACTCCTGACAGAGGGTCCTTTATGAGCCTCTTTGTTTGTCCTGTCTGTTACACAGCTGAGAGCTATATCCCCTTATCTGATCATTACTGGGCAGGTCTGATCTTCACTCCATCTCCCAAGATCTTTCCACATGCCATTACAAAATACAGTGGTACCTCTACCTAAGAGAGCCTCTACTCACAAACTTTTCTAGATAAGAACCGGGTGTTCGTGATTTTTTTTTTGCCTCTTCTCAAGAACCATTTTCTACTTAAAAACTCGAGTCTCCGAAACTGTAACCGGAAAAAGGCAGGGAGAAGCCTCCGTGGGGCCTCTCTAGGAATCTCCCGGGAGGAAACAGGGCCGGAAAAGGCGGGGAGAAGCCCTCTGTGGGGCCTCTCTAGGAATCTCCCGGGAGGAAACGGGGCCGGAAAAGGTGGGGAAAAGCCCTCTGTGCGGCCTCTCTAGAAATCTCCTGGGAGGAAACAGGGCCGGAAAAGGTGGGGGGAAGCCTCTTTGGGGCCTCTCTCGGAATCTCCTGGGAGGAAACAGGGCCGGAAAAGGCGGGGAGAAGCCCTCTGTGGGGCCTCTCTAGGAATCTCCTGGACGGAAACAGGGCCTCCACCTTCCCTGTGGTTTCCCCAGTCGCACGCATTATTTGCTTTTCCATTGATTCCTATGGGAAAAATGGCTTCTTCTTACAAACTTTTCTACTTAAGAACGAATTACGGAACGAATTAAGTTCGTAAGTAGAGGTACCACTGTTCTTGCTTAAACTCTGTCCATAGATTTATATCCCTCCTCCATCCTTTTACAGCCTGAGAAACTAGGGATGGCCCCTTCTGAGACTCTTTCTCCATCCGCTACGGAGAGGGGCGGCATACAAATCTAATAAATAATAATAATAATAATAATAATAATAATGCTGCCTTGTATCTGACTGTTCCTAAGCAGTGTTTCTTTGCTATCTCCCAAGTCTTTTAAAGATACCTATAGCCGGAGCTTTTTTCCACTTTTTCCATTCTGTCCTCCGCCTCTCTTACAATCTGAGAATCTACTGTATTTTTTGGAGTATAAGATGCACCTTTTTCCTCCCGAAAAGAGCTTGAAAATTTGGGTGCATCTTATACTCTAAATGTAGTTTTTTTTCCAGCCCTAACTAGCTGCTAACGATCTTCCCAGCTCTTACCTTGCAGGCTCTTTCATTGTTACTCTCTGCAAAGAATGTTTTCCAAGCTCTAAGTCTTTGCAGGGTTTTTTTCATTGCTCTAACTTGCTCTGAGTAACTTTCTTTCCAGCCCTAACCAGGTGCTAACGATGTTCCCAGCTCTTACCCGCTTGCAAGCTCTTTCATTGTTATTCTCTGCGAATGTTTTTCAAACCCTGTCTTTGTAGGAGTTTTTTTTCATTCGCTACTTGCTCCGAATGTTTCTTTCCAGCCCTAAATAGGTGCTAACAATGTTCCCAGCTCCTACCGGCTTGCAAGCTCTTTCATTGTTACTCTCTGCGAAGAATGTTTTCCAAGCCTTAAGTCTTTGCAGGGGTTTTTTCCATTGCTCTACTTGCTCCGAATGTTTCTTTCCAGATGCTATTGATGTTCCAAGCTCTTACTAGCTTGCATTGTTACTCTCTGCGAAGAATGTTTTTCAAACCCTGTCTTTGTAGGGGTTTTTTTTCATTTGCTACTTGCTCCGAATGTTTCTTTCCAGCCCTAAACAGGTGCTAACAATGCTCCCAGCTCCTACCGGCTTGCAAGCTCTTTCATTGTTACTCTCTGCAAAGAATGTTTTCCATGCCCTAAGTCTTTGCAGGGTTTTTTTCCATTGCTCTAGTTGCCCCAATGTTTCTTTCCAGGTGCTAATGATGTTCCCAGCTCTTACTAGCTTGCAAGCTCTTTCATTGTTACTCTCTGCGAAGAATGTTTTTTTTAAAGTCCTAACCAGGGGATAAAATAACGTGCTAGCTAGAATTCTAGCCAGAATCTGGTAAGCAGATTCTTTTCCCTATTTTCCTCCCCCAAAACTAAGGTGCATCTTATATTCTGGTGCGTCTTATACTCCGAAAAATACAGCAGTCTCTTCTGAGCTTCTTTATCCATCCATTATGCAACTGAAGGCTATGCTGTCTCTTATGTGACTATTCTCTTGGTAGTATCTCTTCATCCTATCTCCCAGTGTCTTTCCCACATAGACATTACGGCGTTCCCTCGATTTTCGCGGGTTCGAACTTCGCGAATAGCCTATACCACGGTTTTTCAAAAAATATTAATTTAAAAATACTTCGCGGTTTTTTTCCTATACCACGGTTTTTCCCACCCGATGACGTCATACGCCATCGCCAAACTAATAATTTTTGCAAATAAATAACAAAAAAAACAATAATTGTTAATAAACAATTATGTTTATAAATATCAGGATCACTAAGTGTCTTATTCAATGGTGAGTACCAGTAATAATGGTGAGTAAATGGTTGTTAAGGGAATGGGAAATGGTAATTTAGGGGTTTAAAGTGTTAAGGGATGGCTTGGGATACTGTCCATAGCCACAAATAGGGTATTTACTTCCGCATCTCTACTTCGTGGAAATTCGACTTTCGCGGGCGGTCTCGGAACGCATCCCCCGCGGAAATCGAGGGAACACTGTATACAGATCTGCACCTACACTGAGCTTTTTCCCCCCCTTGCAACTGGCGTTAAATTCCTAGAGGACCCACAATTCGATGGTCACGGGCAGCAATTTATTTATTCATTCATTCATTCATTCATTCATTCATTCATTTATTAGATTTGTATGCCGACCCTCTCCGTAGACTCGGGGCGGCTCACAACACAATAAAAACAGTTTATAACAAATCTAATAATTTACAATATAAAATATTAAAAACCCCATTATTAAACAGACATACAGACAAGCATACCATACATAAATTGTATAGGCCCAGGGAAGATATCTCAGTTCCTCCATGCCTGACGACAAAGGTGGGTTTTAAGGAGTTTGCGAAAGGCGGGGAGGGTAGGGGCAGTTCTAATCTCTGGGGGGAGCTGGTTCCAGAGGGTCGGGGCCGCCACAGAGAAGGCTCTTCCCCTGGGGCCCGCCAACCGACATTGTTTAGTTGACGGGACCCAGAGAAGGCCCACTCTGTGGGACCTAATCAGTCGCTGGGATTCGTGCGGCAGAAGGCGGTCCCGGAGATATTCTGGTCCGATGCCATGAAGGGCTTTAAAGGTCATAACCAACACTTTGAATTGTGACCGGAAATTGATCGGCAACCAATGCAGACTGCGGAGTGTTGGTGTGACATGGGCATACCTAGGTAAGCCCATGACTGCTCTCACAGCTGCATTCTGCACGATCTGAAGTTTCCGAACACTTTTCAAAGGTAGCCCCATGTAGAGAGCGTTACAGTAGTCAAACCTCGAGGTGATGAGGGCATGAGTGACTGTGAGTAGTGAGTCCCGGTCCAAATAGGGCCGCAACTGGTGCACCAGGCGAACCTGGGCAAACGCCCCCCTCGCCACAGCTGAAAGATGGTTCCCTAATGTGATTTAATTTCAAAAAGGATCAAAACCAGGGAAAGCGTTTCACCCAACTCACCTATCTTGATCAGGATCGACATCTGAGACTTCGCTGACGTCGGGGACGTCTTGTTCGGGTTCCCAGCAGCCCTTGAGTGGGCGAAGGGCCTTTTTCTTAGCGCGTTTCATACAGATGAGCAGTCCATCGCCAGCATCCAGGTAGTCCTCCTAAGGAAAGAGAAAGATGCTGTTCTCCCTGGACAATTTTAGCATCAGTATGGCTTTATAAAGCCTTGGTAAGGCCACACCTGGAATGCTGCATCCACCACATTACCAAAAAGACGTTGAGACTTTGGGAAAAGTGCAGAGAAGAGCAACTACCGCCTGCTACCGCACGAATCCCAGCGACCGATAAGGTCCCACAGAGTTGGCCTTCTCCGGGTCCCATCGACCAAACAATGTCATTTGGCGGGCCCCAGGGGAAGAGCCCTCTCTGTGGCGGCCCCGGCCCTCTGGAATCAACTCCCCCCAGAAATTAGAACGGCCCCCACCCTCCTTGTCGTTCGCAAATTACTCAAGACCCACCTTTGTCGCCAGGCATGGGGGAGTTAAGATATTCCTTCCCCCTAGGCCGTTACAAGTTATGCATGGTATGTTTGTGTGTGTGTATGTTTGGTTTTATAATAAGGGTTTTTAGTTGTTTTATTAATTGGATTGTTACATGCTGTTTTTAATCATTGTTGTTAGCCGCCCTGAGTCTACGGAGAGGGGCAGCATACAAATCCGATAGATAGATAGATAGATAGATAGATAGATAGATAGATAGATAGATAGATAGATAGATAGATAGATAAAGGAAGGAAGGAAAAAAGAAAGAAAGAAAGAAAGAAAGAAAGAAAGAAAGAAAGAAAGAAAGAAAGAGAGAGAGAGGATTAAAGGCCTGGAGACTAAAATATAGGAAGAACGGTTGAAGGGTTTGGGTTTATTTATTTTATTTATTTATTAATTCGACTTCTTTGCCACCCAATCCCGAAGGACTCAGGACATCTTACAACAATATCAAATACAAAAGAAGCCAAGTATAAAACTAAGTTATAAAACCATCAATTAAAAACCCTAACATACATAATAAACTAACCCAACATGCATACTACACTTTCGTACAATTTGGCCATTGTTCATGGCCCCAGGCCTGTCAGCAAAGCCAGGTCTTCGTGGCTTTACAGAAGGCCAACAGGGTGGGAGCAGTACGGACATCAGGGGGGGAGTTAATTCCATAGAGCCAGGGCAGCCACAGAGAAGGCCCTCCCTCGCGGTCCCGCCAGCCTGCTTTGCTTGGCTGACGGGAACTGGAGGAGGCCAACTCTGCGCGCTCTTATAGGTCTCTGGGAGATATATGGCAAGAGACAATCCCGTAAATAATCTGATCCTGAGCCCAGGGCAGTGATGGCAAACCTATGGTACGGATACAACAATGTGCATGTGTGTGCTGGCCAGCTGATTTTTGGCTTGCACAGAGGCTCTGGGAGGGCGTTTTTGGCTTCCAGGGAGCCCCCGGAAGGATGGAGGAGGGCGTATTTACCCTCACCCGGTAGTTGGGAACCGCTTCTGGATTCTGTCTTTGAAACAGAAAAACAATGAGCTCTTGACATTAAGCTTTGCTGATGAATGGCTTGTTGCTATAGAAACTCAGCATTTCTTTAAATTGGTAAAGGAAAATGCGGGGGCTGCAATTTTATTCTGTATTTTAATCCGCTGGGAGTGAATATGTTATTTCTCTTTCTCTACACCTACCCCGTTTTCTTCCCCTTTTTCATTTTCCCCGTTTATTTTTATTTTTTTCCCCAATATATTTTTATTAATTTTTTAAAATAGACAAAACTGACAAACATACATTTAACATAAAAATGGGGTTGTATCTACCCCGCTTATTCTAGAAGTAAAATTTCAATACAGAAAAAGAGTACATTTAAAAAAAATTCTTAAATTCAACTTATTACTTTAAATGAAAAGAAGAAATTTGTTTTACCTTATATAATAGATTTTCATACATAAATCTAACATAACTCTTAAATCATAACAATACTAATTCTAACATAAATCTTAAATCATATCACTGTTAATATAATTCTCTTATTTATTTATTTCTTATTTTAATATTTCTTCTTATTTATCCATATATACACTTTATTCCATATCTCATAATATTCTGTTTCTTCTTGGTCGTTTAACCGTCTTGTCATCATATCCATTTCAGCGCAATCTAATATTTTCTTAATAACTTTCTCTTCTTTCGGGATATTTTCCCCTTTCTAATTTTGCGCATATATTATCCTGGCCACGGTCAAAATATGAATAACTAAGTGTAAAATTTCTTTCTTGTATCTCTGATTAGTTATACCCAGTAAATAAAATTCCGGGGTTATTTCTATCTCCTGTTTTACTATTTCTTTTATCATTCTTTCTATCATTTTCCAATATAACTTGACTTTACTACATGTCCACCATTGATGATAATAAGATCCTATTTCCTTCTTACATTTCCAACATAATGGAGAATTTTTAATTAGCCTCTCATAGGTGTCCTGACTATCTATCTATCTATCTATCTATCTATCTATCTATCTATCTATCTATCTATCTATCTATCTATCTATCTATCTAATCTATCTATCTATCTATCTATCTATCTATCTATCTATCTATCTATCTATCTAATCTATCTATCTATCTATCTATCTATCTATCTATCTATCTATCTATCTAATCTATCTATCTATCTATCTATCTATCTATCTATCTATCTATCTAATCTATCTAATCTATCTAATCTATCTATCTAATCTATCTATCTATCTAATCTATCTATCTAATCTATCTAATCTATCTATCTATCAATCTATCAATCTATCAATCTATCAATCTATCTATCTAATCTATCTATCTATCTATCTAATCTATCTAATCTATCTATCTATCTATCTATCTAATCTATCTATCTAATCTATCTATCTAATCTATCTATCTATCTATCTATCTATCTAATCTATCTATCTATCTATCTATCTATCTATCTATCTATCTAATCTATCTATCTAATCTATCTATCTAATCTATCTATCTAATCTATCTATCTATCTAATCTATCTAATCTATCTATCTATCTATCTAATCTATCTAATCTATCTATCTATCTATCTATCTATCTAATCTATCTAATCTATCTATCTATCTATCTATCTAATCTATCTATCTATCTATCTATCTATCTATCTATCTAATCTATCTATCTATCTATCTATCTATCTAATCTATCTAATCTATCTATCTATCTATCTATCTATCTATCTATCTATCTATCTATCTATCTATCTATCTATCTATCTATTGGATTTGTATGCCGCCCCTCTCCGGAGACTCGGGGAGGCTAACAGCAACAATAAAGCAGTGTACAATAGTAGTCTAATGTTAGAAATAATTAAAGGCCCATTAAAATAAAAAACCAAACATACATACATACCATGCATAGAATTGTAAAGGCCTAGGGGGAAGAGGGTCTCAATTCCCCCATGCCTGACGGCAGAGGTGGGTTTTAAGCAGCTTACGAAAGGCAAGGAGGGTGGGGGCAATTCTAACCTATTCCTCGCCCCCGCCAAAGCTTAATGTGCTGGGTAGATCCTTCTGTTGCTAGTGTCCGACGTGAAAAATCAGGACCATAGGTAAAGTTTCAGTTAATATTTTTTGCTTAAATCTTACATAACAATCTAGTCAACTAATGTTAGTACTAAAGTTGAACTAGGTAAGGATCAACAGAATTTAAGAGGACCGTTTATGGGAACGTAACAATTCTAGGCTGATGACTTGCTTTACTCCACCTACTCTTTTCTTTCAACTGGTTAAGATTAAATTATAATTTTCTGCAGGGGATGTTGAACCCATAGCTCATGACAGTGGTGTCAGGTCAACCCAAACTACCTGCTGCGACGTGGTATTTTCTGAAAGCAGTCCCAAAAGTCGGACCTGCCCCTTTGGTTCATAGATGGTGCCAGGGGTCCGGGTGATGGGATCCACCGAGGGCTTGATACAGGCATTGGTCAGCACAGACTGGCGATGAGGGTTCAACATGGTGCCCACGACAACATGGAAGAGTCCTGGCTACTCTCTGGTTACCGAAGCAACTGGTCCTCTTTCAGAAGAAGCCCAGCCAAAGCCGTGGGTTCTGGAATAAAGGCAAGACACAGGACAGGCTAGGTGTTGGCATGGAAACACCACTGCTAAGATTTGAAGTCTAGCTGGGCCTTGTACAACTCAAGTCTGTGTCACAGGGTTGAACTTGGCCCCTGAAAAGAAAAATACATCCCTTATTATTTCTACGATGTGTTTCAAGAGGTCCTTCCTAGAAGGTGAAGCCAAAGGAGACTCAAATAGAAGTTTTAGCTCAGTGGGATATTTGGTGTGCTTTAAGTGATAAGTCTTTCTCTAATCCAGGGTTAGTGGGATTAATTTAAACCTGCGTGGACTTCAGTTCCCAGAATACCCCAGCAAGCATGGGAGTTGACGTCCACCCAGATTTAAAGTGATGAAGTAGAGAAACGTTGCTTTAATCGGTAAACCGAGCCGCTCTGTGAAGATGGGCATTTTAAAAAAATAAATACATAAAAGGAAACAAAACAACAGACTCTTAGTCAAATCTAAACAAAACAATCTTATTCACATCTAACCTAGGTTTGGGTTGTATATAATATATATACTGTATAATATATATAATCCAAACCAAGTGTAGGTCTCAAAGATACAGATAATCCTACGTTGTTTTCTTGATTTCTGCAGTCACTATTATAAAAGCTGGATCTTGAAAGAGAAAGGTGATTTAAAATTTGGGGACATAGCTGGCAAAGTTTTCCATGAACCAGAATACTAACATTTGTTTTCCATTCCAAACTGACGAGCAATTTACAATCAGCATGGATAAACATGGTGGTTAAAATGTGAAAAAAATACACAGAGAGATTCCAGTTGTGCAGGCCGTTCCTAACAGGTCATGGACTGGTACTGTACTGGCATGGGGGTTGGTGACCTCTGCTCTAATTAACTAACCACAATGTCACTTAAAACAACGACACAAAGAAATCACAAAAAAGATGGCATCATCGCTTAATTTCTTTCCTCATTTATTTCTTTTACCTCTTCTCAAGAAGTTACATGAAACATTGAAACAGAAAAATAGCCATTTGCCCCCCACTTCCCCGTAGAGTTCATGAAAAATATAATTTTAATCATTTATCCAAGGCCACCATAATTCAAAGTTGCTAAGACAGGCAGACATCTGGGACACCAACCAAGGGCCACCTCATCTTCATGACTTTCAAACTGACTCCACACACCTGACTTAAAAAAATGGGAAAACAGTTTATTTTTGGGGAGTTGAAAAGTTTACAGTGCAATCAGTGCTCAGTTAAATATAAAAGGCCATATAAATGCTTTATTTCTTTATTTAGGAAATTTATTTGCCGCCCATTTGTATCCAACAATCCTGGGTGGCGTACAACATAGAAACATTGAAGCATTAAAAATGTAGTATTAGAAACAACAATCATAGAAGGCAATGGATAAAATCTAACAAAAACAATACATTAAATGCTGGGTTCCCCCCATGCCCATACATTTTGTGGGTCTCTCACAGCGCAAACCATGTCTATGGGGATTTGGGGATTTTGGATATGAAAGGAGGAAGACAGAAGCGCAAAGGGTAAAAACTGTTAACCATGTCATCTTCCTGATACAGTAACTCCCAAACTTGGTGACTTTAAGATGGGTGGACTTCAACTCCCAGAATTCCCCAGGTAAGTGAATTTAATCTCCCAAAATTCCAGCATGATTTAATTTTGGAAATTGAAGCCCATCCCCTCTTAAATGCATAGCTGGCTGGGAAATTCTCTGGAAGTAAGAGGTCCTTGTCTTAAAGCGGCCACAGTTGGAACACACTTTCACAACGCTAACATTTATGGACTTCTGCATGATCTCAGGGCTCAGTTTCACAGTTGCTGCAAGAGGAGGGGGGGGGGGAACGGAAATACAGTGGTACCTCGGTACTCGAACGCTTTGGTTCTCGTACACTTCGGATAACGAACAAAATTTTCGGCAAAAATTTGCTTCGGTATCTGAACAAAAATTCGGATACCGAACAGCCAGAGAAAATTTTGTTCATTATCCGAAATGTTACCGCCGGGGGCTGCTGCAATCCCAGCAGCTTCGGGGGGCTGAGGAGTTCTATAATTCCTCCAAGCTGCAGGAAGGGTGGGGGCTGCTGCAATCCCGGCAGCTTCGGGGGGCTCCTTTCTTCATTGCTTCCTCTTATTACCTGTAAGCAGCTGCAAAAACTTTCTCCTTCCCGGCGGCGGCTTCCCTTCGAGTAGCAACAGCGCCGGGAACGTCACGTGATGAAGGGAAGCCGCCGGAGCCATCTCAGCAGTTGCCGCCGCTCCGGCGGCTTCCCTTCATCACGTGACGTTCCCGGCGCTGTTGCTACTCGAAGGGAAGCCGCCACCGGGAAGGAGAAAGTTTTTGCAGCTGCTTACAGGTAATAAGAGGAAGCAATGAAGAAAGGAGCCCCCCGAAGCTGCCGGGATTGCAGCAGCCCCCACCCTTCCTGCAGCTTGGCGTACCGAATTTATTTATCCCATTGGAAATAAAGAAAATAGATTTAATTGGTTCTCAGCGAGTTAACAGGGGCTGGGAACCAATTAAATCCATTTCCATTATTTCCTATGGGATAAATAAATTCGGTACTCGACCAAATCGGTTCTCGACCACACTTCTGGAACGAATTGTGGTCGAGTACCGAGGTACCACTGTACAAAGCATTATAAGTTTGGATTTTGGTCCCTGAATGAATTTCTAGGCAGTGTTTTACTCTGGGGTTTAGCTTCACAATTTCCCCAAGCTGGGAAAAGAAGAAGGGGTGTGCAAATTTTCAGAGGGGGAGAAAAAAAAAATACGCAGACACATATAACAATATACTTTGGACCAGGAGAAAGATGGTTCAGTATTAACCATTGCATTTAGACCGGTTTAGTCTTGTCCCTGTTAGCAATTCCCTTCTTTTCAGATCACTGAACCGAAGCACCGCAAGCCCCCTTCCCAGACAGAGAGTAAGGGGAGCAATTGGTCACCACCATTCAAAGATCAAACTCCTTTCCGCCTTCAACGACGTAAGACAAAGCCTTCAGAATTTTTCACCCAAGTCGCCAGCTTTTGACCGAAGAGAGACATCGCTGAAAGGGACTCATCTTTCGTCATAGCTACAGACGAGGAAACCCTAGAAGAGAGAAGACTTCTCATAATAAGCAAAGTTGAAACACACAGATAGTTCTTGACGTAGAAAACATTCGTTCGGTGGCTGCTCAAAGTTTACAACAGTAAAAAACATGACATGCAGCTGAAGTTTTATCACATGAATAAAGAGGATTTATTTATTTATTTATTGGATTTGTATGCCGCCCCTCTCCGGAGACTCGGGGCGGCTAACAACAGTAATAAAAAACAGCATGTAACAATCCAATACTAAAACAACTAAAAAACCCTTATTGTAAAACCAAACATACATACAAACAAACGTACCATGCATAAATTGTAAAGGCCTAGGGGGAAAGAATATCTCAGTTCCCCCATGCCTGATGGCAGAGGTGGGTTTTAAGGAGCTTGCGAAAGGCAAGGAGGGTGGGGGCAACTCTGATATCTGGGGGGAGCTGGTTCCAGAGGGCCGGGGCCACCACAGAGAAGGCTCTTCCCCTGGGCCCCGCCAAACGACATTGTTTTGTTGACGGGACCCGGAGGAGACCAACTCTGTGGGACCTAACCGGTCGCTGGGATTTGTACGGCAGAAGGTGGTCTCGTAGATACCCTGGTCCGGTGCCATGAAGGGCTTTATAGGTGATGACCAACACTTTGAATTGTGACCGGAAACTGATCGGCAACCATTGCAGACTGCGGAGTGTTGGTGTAACATGGGCATATTTGGGAAAGCCCATGATTGCTCTCACAGCTGCGTTCTGCACGACCTGAAGTTTCCGAACACTTTTCAAAGGTAGCCCCATGTAGAGAGCGTTACAGTAGTCGAGCCTCGAGGATGCTGCAATTGAATGTGAAAAACGGTCATAAGTCAGTTTTTCAGAAGCGTAACTTAGAATGGTACCCAAATAAATGGTTTTAAGATGAGGAATACCTGTATATAGAATAGAATAGAATAGAACAGAACAGAATTCTTTATTGGCCAACTGTGATTGGACACACAAGGAATTTGTCTTTGGTGCATATGCTCTCAGTGTACATAAAAGAAAAGATACATTTGTCAAGAATCATGAGATACAACACTTAATGATTGTCGTAGGGGTCAAATAAGCAATGAGGAAACAATATTAATAAAAATCTTAAGGATACAAGCAACAAGTTACAGTCATATAGTCATAAGTGGGAGGAAATGGGTGATAGGTATGATGAGAAAAAATTAGTAGTAATAGAAGTGCAGACTTAGTAAATACAGTAGTTTGACAACGTACTACAAATTATAGTAATTTATTTATTACTAAATTTGTTTGCTGTCCATCTTGCCACAGGGTGACTCTGTACTTTTTGTTTTAACAAACCAAATTGACGTGTTTTTTTTCTAAATTCCCACACACTTCTTGTTGTGGTTAGCTCTGGCCCAGCTCCTGCCCCAAGGACTGTGGGTGTGGGGGAGACATCCACATGCTGCAGGCCTGTTTTGCCCCCACGGTGGAATCTGATGATGAAGGCTCCTCTGACCAAGAAGACATGAGTGACAGGGAGGAGGAGTGTGGCAGACAGCTCAGAAGGAGATCAATTATCTAGCTCCTCCTTGGATTCAGAACAAGAGTTAATGATACAGCCACGCATGCTGAGAGCGATGCATAGGCAACAACAACAACTGAGAGATTATTATCAAAGAAAATGAGGCCACCTGTGGTTGGGTGGGGCTGTGGTCATTAGTGAGGCTGCTATAAATAACATCCTGCGGGTTTGGCCATTGAGGAGGATTATCTGATCGTTGTGTTTCGTGCCTGCTTTGCTGACTTTGACCTTTTGTGTGCTGATTTTTTCCCGCTTTGAAACTAAACCAGGGCAAAGTGTGTTTCACTTTGTGAAAGAAGGACTGTGAATTGCCTCACAGCTGCAAGCTAAGTATCACAGAACTGATAAGGGACTTGTACAAATTACCAGTTTGTTTGGAGACGAGGGCTCTTTGCTATACCAAAAGAGGGCTTGGTTTAAGTGAATTTTCATTATAAAGAACATTGTTTTGAATTTTCAAACGTGTGTCTGAAATTTGTACCTGTGAATTTTGGGGAGGAGTCTACCAGAGAGCCTGACAGAATACTTCCTAATTGTTTAAAATCCCAGAACACACCTTTAGCTGCTGCGTGATCGGGAGAGCACTTCTGTTTTCTGAGAGCTGGTTTGGAAAGCGATTCCATCTCCCGGCAAACGGGAAGTGGCGAAAGGCGTGAGGAAGGCCAGCAGCCAATGGCTCCCCATGATTTGCCGAAGGTTGTTCCGCCAGCCCAAGTCGTACCGGAGGTTTCCTTCGAACCATTCTTTGGTGGTCTGCCCGCGCAGGGCAAGCAAGCTGTGGAACAGCAGGAAACTGACGCAGAACAGGAAGCCCACAATACAGATGTCGGTCACGAAAGCGTAGACAAAGGTCACGAAACTGACTTGCCCTGAAAGAAAAGGAAGGCGAGGGTTTAATTATAGCCGCTTCACCTAGAGCAGACGTGTCCAACTCTGGAAACTTTAAGACTTGTGGACTTCAACTCCCAGAATTCCCCAGCCAGCTATGATTAAGGCAAAACTGAGACCGCCCTGAGTCGCTTCGAGAAGGGCGGCATAGAAATCTAATTAATTAATCAATACATAAATAAATAAATTATTGAGTAGAAAAGTTTGTAAGATGAAGCAATGTTCCCCATAGGAATCAATGTAAAAGGAAATGAGGCATTCGATTGGGGAAACCACAGGGAGGGTGGAGGCCCTGTTTCCTCCCAGGAGATTCCTAGAGAGGCCCCACGGAGGCTTCTCCCCACCTTTTCCAGCCCTGTTTCTTCCTAGGAGATTCCTAGAGAGGCCCCATGGAGGCTTCTCCCCACCTTTTCCGGCCCTGTTTCCTCCCAGGAGATTTGTTTTCATTTATTTTTATTTATTCGATTTTTATGCCACCCTTCTCCTTAGACTCAGGGCGGCTTACAACATGTTAGCAATAGCACTTTTTTTAACAGAGGTAGGCAATTGCCCCCACAATCCGGGTCCTCATTTGACCCATCTCGGAAGGATGGAAGGCTGAGTCAACCTTGAGCCGGTGATGAGATTTGTACCACTGACCTTCAGATCTACAAGTCAGTTTCAGTGGCCTGCAGTACAGCACTCTACCTGCTGCGCCACCCCGGCTCAATTCCTAGAGAGGCCCCACGGAGGCTTCTCCCCACCTTTTCCGGCCCTGTTTCCTCCCAGGAGATTCCTAGAGAGGCCCCACAGAGGCTTCTCCCCGCCTTTTCCGGCCCTGTTTCCTCCCAGGAGATTCATAGAGGAGCCCCACGGAGGCTTCTCCCCGCCTTTTCCGGCCCTGTTTCCTCCCAGGAGATTCCTAGAGAGGCCCCACGGAGGCTTCTCCCCGCCTTTTCCGGCCCTGTTTCCTCCCAGGAGATTCATAGAGGAGCCCCACGGAGGCTTCTCCCTGCCTTTTCCAGCCCTGTTTCCTCCCAGGAGATTCCTAGAGAGGCCCCACGGAGGCTTCTCCCTGCCTTTTCCGGTTACAGTTTCGGAGATTCAGGTTTGTAAGTGGAAAATTGTTTTATTTTGTTGTGAGCCGCCCCGAGTCTGCGGAGAGCCTTCTCTGTGGCGGCCCCGACCCTTTGGAACCAACTCCCCCCAGATATTAGAGTTGCCCCCACCCTCCTAGCCTTTCGTAAGCTCCTTAAAACCCACCTCTGTCGTCAGGCATGGGGGAATTGACATGTTCCCTCCCCCTAGGCTTATAAAATTTATGCATGGTACGCTAGTATGTATGATTGGTTTTAATTTGTGGTGTTTTTTAAATTAACTTAAATATTAGATTTGTTTTACATTGTATTGTTATTGCTGTGAGCCGCCCCGAGTCTGTGGAGAGCCTTCTCTGTGGCGGCCCCGACCCTTTGGAACCAACTCCCCCCAGATATCAGAGTTGCCCCCACCCTCCTAGCCTTTCGTAAGCTCCTTAAAACCCACCTCTGTCGTCAGGCATGGGGGAATTGACATGTTCCCTCCCCCCTAGGCTTATAAAATTTATGCATGGTACGCTAGTATGTATGATAGGTTTTAATTTGTGGTGTTTTTTAAATTAACTTAAATATTAGATTTGTTTTACATTGCATTGTTATTGCTGTGAGACGCCCCGAGTCTGCGGAGAGGGGCGGCATACAAATCTGATTAAACTTAAACTAAATAATAAATAAATAAATAAATAAATAAATAAAATGGTTCTTGAGAAGAGGGGGGGAAAATCTTATCAAGAAAAGTTCTTATCTAGAAAAGTTCGTAAATAGAGGCGTTTGTAGGTAGAGGTACCACTGTACCAAAAAATGTCCACCTTCTTCTTTTAAATGAACGAATGAATGAATGAACGAATGAATGAACGAATGAATGAAAGCCCTCACTCGTTCTTACCGATCAGGAGCATCAACCAAGGCAACATGAGCAGGAGGATCGTGTGGGCAAGGCCGCCTTCCTCAAACAGCATCCAAACCACGTTGCCATTGAGCAAGCTGCCATACAGCAAGGCGACTGACCCGTAGAGCAGCAGGCAGAGGAAGTAACGGTAGTTCTGATAGCCCAAACACTGGCCAAGCAGCAGGCAATGGTGATCGCGTCGCAAGACACAAACGTTGCAGCTAAAGCAGTGGCTGCAGCGGGGCGGCACGTGCGTCTGGCAGGAGTAGCAGTAACTGGAAGGAGGCGAAAAAAATGAGCGTTAGGAGAGGGCAGAAGAGTAGATAGAGCTGGCTGGGTACCTTGTACCAATCACCAAGAGACAGTGAGTTCTAGTCCCGCCTTAGCCATGAGTGGCTAAAGCTGATTGGCTTTTGCCAATTATCAGAAGACAATGAGTTTTCTAGTAGTGCCTTGGGTTTTGAAAGCCATCTAAGTGACTTTGGACTTTGGCCAATCACCAGGAGACAGTGAGTTCTAGTCCCGCCTTAGCCATGAAAGCCTGCTGAGTGGCTTTTGCCAATTATCAGAAGACAATGAGCTTTCTAGTAGTGCCTTGGGCTTTGAAAGCCATCTAAGTGACTTTGGCCTTTGGCCAATCACCAGGAGACAGTGAGTTCTAGTCCCACCTTAGACTTAAACGGTTCTTGGATGTTCTTTTTTCCTTTTTTTAAATTATTATTATATTAGATTAGATTTATTGGATTTATATGCCGCCCCTCTCCGCAGACTCGGGGCGGCTCACAACAATGGTAAAAACAGTACATAGTGACACATCCAATACCCACCAATCCAATTACAATTTTAAGCTAAGAAATTCGTAAAACAACCCCAATATATATAAAAAAACAAGCACACAATCAAACACCAAAACAACATGGGCAAGAGGGAGATGTTTCAGTTGATGGTGTTTGACGGTAATAAAGGTCTATTTTAGTCCCGCCTTAGACATGAAATCCGTTTGAGTGACGGTCTCCTGGCCAATCCCCAGGAGACACTGAGTTCTAATTCCGCCTTTGGCACGAAAGCCAATCACCAGGAGACAATGAGTTCTAGTTCCACATAAGGCATTAAAGCCTGGCTGGGTGACTTTAGACCAGCCTCCGTCTCTTAGACCAACCACCTTACACCATTGTTCTTGTGGGGAAAATTGAAAGGAGTGTTCAACCTTCTTGAGTCATTTATAAAAAAAAATAAAGATAGGATATGTTTGTTTATTGTTTATGTTTATTAGATTTGTATGCCGCCCCTCTCCGTAGACTCGGGGCGGCTCACAACACAATAAAAACAGTTTATAACAAATCTAATAATTTACAATTTAAGATATTTTTTAAAAACCCCATTATTAAGCAGACATACATACAAGCATACCATACATAAATTGTATAGGCCCAGGGGAGATATTTCAGTTCCCCCATGCCTGACGGCAAAGGTGGGTTTTAAGGAGTTTACGAAAGGCAAGGAGGGTAGGGGCAGTTCTAATCTCTGGGGGGAGCTGGTTCCAGAGAGTTGGGGCCGCCACAGAGAAGGCTCTTCCCCTGGGGCCCGCCAACCGACATTGCTTAGTTGACGGGACCCGGAGAAGGCCCACTCTGTGGGACCTAATCGGTCGCTGGGATATAAACAAATACTGTAATCCAATAAACTTGACGTTGATGGGGGTATGAATGAATTTGAGTGTATGGTTTTTAAATGGTTTTTAAAAAAATATTAATTGGGTTTTTAAAATTATTTAATATTGGAGTTTGAATTTGAATTTGTATTCTGTACTTTTATATGTTGTAAGCCGTCCCAAGTCCTTGGAGAGGGGCGGCATGTAACTCCAATCAATCAATCAATCAATCAATCAATCAATCAAATAAATCCTTATCACTGTAGCCCAGGGAGTACATGTATAACTTTGGGATTCCAATCCTTGGGAAAAAAAAAGTGGTTGATGGACCAATAATTTATTAGATTTATAGGCTGCCCAACTCCTGCCACTCAGGAGAAGGGCGGCATAAAAACCAAATAAATAAATATATTATTTATTTATTTGATTTTTATGCTGCTCTTTTCCTTAGACTCGGGGCGGCTTACAACATGTTAGCAATAGCACTTTTTTAACAGAGCTAGGCTATTGCCCCCACAATACGGGTCCTCATTTTACCCACATCGGAAAGATGGAAGGCCGAGTCAACCTTGAGCCAGTGATCCCGGTATATTCCCCTCCCCTCCACATCCTGCCCATTTCTTCCCAATCTTTTAATTATAATTTGTATTTTTATTTGAAATATTTTATAATTCTGTTGCTTTGTACGCTGCCCAGCATCACCTTGCAAAAAGATACCGTAGGCAGCAAATTTAGATAAAATACATACTTGAGGCAGTCACTAGAGGGCAGCAAATAGCTCATGTCTTTTGGTGCCATCTAGTGGTCTGTCTGAAAGTTGCAGACTACAAATGTTACTACAGAATATGACGAATTATCCTGCCCTTTATAAGTAACTCGAAGAGGCAAACATACAGTACTTACTACTCCTTCCTGCTATTTTCCCCACAACAACCCTGTGAGGTGGATTGGGCTGAGAGAAAGTAACGCCTCCTTCCATTTAAACTTTTTTTCCTCTTTACAGTATTAGTCAATCCACAGCTGGCTGCCTCCTTGAGACAGGGACCACATAAACCTAGGAACCATGAAGGCTCATGTTCAATAAATGTAAAAGGTTGAATCATTTTGCTTTAAATCTCCTGCAAAAGGCTGATGTTCTCCCAAATTGTTCCCCTTTTTTGAAAAAAAAAGCCCAATGGAGAAACAGCGTGTCCCTGAGCACGTGCAGAGGTACTTTTCTCCAAAAGAAACTGTTTCGTCATGTCCATTTTTCTCTCAGAGATCTAATTCCTCCATTAATGAATCTGCCCCCACCTCCGTCCACGCAAAGCGGAGCCCTTTTCCCCGCCACTTTTACAAGCCCCTCCCCCGACGCGCGACCGCTTTCCCATTGGTCCCGGCCGCGTTCCGTCACCACGCCCACTCACTCCCATCCTTGCCCCGCCCCCGCCAGCATGACGCCGCGCGTGCTGGGCGAAGCCATGATGAACTGGCGAGCGCTCTCCAGCGCGCTGGTCAGCAGGAAAAGCAGCGAGGCTATGGGCCAGAGCGGGAACGGCTCTCCGGGCGGACGGAACCGCAGCAGCACCACCAGCACCTCTGCGACCAGCGCGGTCGCCAACACCGCCCCGACGCACACGGGCAGCACCCGCCGATCCCAGTCGCTGCTTGCCATGGCGGCGCGTGCGCGACCCACGCGCCCGCGCCTCTCTTCCGGCTTCGCTTTCAGCCGCCCCTTTCCCGCTCAAACCGTGGAGCCAATCAGCGGCGGCCTCCGCCCCCGCTAAGCCCGCCTTTCTATCTGATCGGCGCGTTTCCTATCCAATGGACGCCCGGTTTCTCCCCTGTTTCCCTCATCAATTTGTCTCCCTGACAAGCGTGTCAGAGATGCCATTATACACCAAGCGTTCAAACGATAAATTTCAGGTGGTCCTCGGCTTATAAGAGTTCCCTTTCTAACCGGAGCTACAAGGGCCCTGAAAAAAGTGATATGTTTCACACTTATGGCCATTGCAGCATCACCCTGGTCACCAAATTTGCATTCAGACGCTTCGCAATTGACTCACATTTGTGACCACTTGACATGCAAAGGCAATAGGGAAACCAGATTCCCTTGAACAAGCGTTTTACTAACTTTAAAACTGCATTGATTAACTTAACAACTTTGGCAACTTTGCTAATTTAACACCTGCAGTGATTCACTTAATGAAAGTGGCAAGAAAAGTCGTAAAATGGGACAAGTTGGTTTTAAAAATGTCTCTCTCCGCAACAAATTCTAGGCTCCATGGTGGTCATAAGTCGAGGACTACCTGTATTGTTCTTACAGGTGGGTGTAAGGCCTGCTTTTTGTATAGGCAAATGCTTTCAATCTGGACCTGTGTTTTAATTCTGGCTTCTCCATCTTCAAAAACAGTGCTGGGATCTCTTTGATCCATGTTATTCATTGTCTTAAGGATTAGAATTCTTTATTGGCCAAGTGTGATTAGACACACAAGGAATTTGTTTCCGGTGCATAAACTGACAGTGTACTTACAACAGTAGTGATTAGATCAGTTTAACTCAGCCTTCCATCCTTCTGAGGGCGGTAAAATGAGCCATATTGGGGGCAAGAGGCTGAGTATAAACAGCTTAGAGGGGATTGTAAATCACTGCGAAGTGGTAGATAAGTCTAAGTGCTGTTGATAGTTTCCTTCCTTCCTTCCCTCCCTCCCTCCATGGTTAGACTGCAGGATTGTCGGCTAACTCTGCACACTGCCAGCAGTTTAATCTTGACAGGCTCAAGGTTGAATAAATCAATATCAACTTTATTTGATTAGCCAATCGACCATATCAAAGCGAGGAAAAGGACCACACCGTCGTCATAAAATTGTGACTGGTTAAAATACAATAAAATTGGCTAAAATAGAGGGAATTTGAATAAATAATAAGTTAAAATGCAGTATAATATGCTAAAATTGAGTAGTAAAGCATGAGAATCTAACTCGTGCAAAGGATTATATTAAACAAATCTAAGATACTGATATAAAATATTCTTAAGTGAGTTCATCTCCTTTGCATGCCACCCCAATATGTTCTATAAAACGTATTCTCATCTGAACAGCCCTGACTAAACTTAGCGGTTCTAGAAACTACATATATATTTGTACCCTGAAGAAAATATGATAATTGTTTATTACAGTCCCAGTGTATGATTTTGTCAAGTAGGGGCTGTAAATAAATACTGAGGTCTTACTGAGGAGTATAGTTTACAATTGAGTAGCACATGTGCAATGTCTTCTATTTCTGGTGCACCGCAAATGCATGTTCTCTCAAAATATGGTACTTGGTGGAATCAAAACCCACCTTTGTCATCAGGCATGGGGGAATTGAATCATCTCCCCCTAGGCATGTTTAATTTATACATGGTATGCTTGTGTGTGTGTCTGTTAGTATATGGTTTTTTTTTTAAAGCTTTAAATATTTTAACTGATTGGATTATTTATGATTTGTACTACTTGCTGTGAGCCGCCCCGAGTCTTCGGAGAGGGGCGGCATACAAATCCAAATAATAAATAAAAATAAATAAAAATAAATTTGACCATAGAATCTAACTGCTCAAATCTTGCCCTAGTGAGTGCTGTTCTATGGTATTGGGTCAGACCCATTGTCAGGTATTTTTCTAGTTGAAAGGCTGTTTTGTTTTTGGCTAACCATTTCAGTGACCTGCACTTGACTTAGCAAATGCCTCAATATCAGTTTGTGCATTAACATCTAAAACTCTTTGTTTAAATATTGCCTTGGCCTGATGTCCGGCTGAAAGCAGGTGTTGCATTGAGAAACCGAAATATAGGGTGGTTTGAGGAAGTTGGTTGACCCATGTAGTGGGTTTGGGTGTGCCCATCTGTTCTTCTAAGCACATTTTTGGGAGTCTGTCAGGTTCCATTGGGAGAATCCTCCACCAATAGCTGAAGACTCTAATAACTGTTAAACTGTAGATGGAGTGGATGCCAGTTTCAGCTCTTATTGCTGCTGCGGATGTATTTCTGTCGGTCCCCAAGATGGTTCTTAAAAAGTATGCTTGGTCTCAAGGTTGAATCAACTTTCCATCCTTCTGTGGTTGGTAAAATGAGAACCCAGATTACAGGGAGCAAGAGGCTGACTGTAAACTTCTTAGATGGGGCTGTAAAGTAATGTAGTGTATAAGTGCTATTGCTATTATCATAGTAAAAATGCATTCATCATAAAACATTAGATACAAATGTATGTAAATGTAGTCTAAGATGTCTCATGCCTAGGATGACCCGATCCTTCATAATTTCCTCCGGATTTATGAATTTTATTTATTTATTTATTATTTGGATTTGTATGCCGCCCCTCTCCGAAGACTCGGTTGCATTTGGTTGCAATTTCCCGGAGTTTAGCAACAAAGTTGTTGATTGATTCACCATTGTGTTGGCGTCAATGGTAAAATTAATTTCTGCTGACCGTCAGAGTTGCTGCAGGAGCGTTGTCCAGGAGATTGACTCAATGTCTGTCAGTGTCAACAGGGTTTGACCCATTTTATAAAATTTTGGCCTGCAATAGATCAGGAAGAGATCCCTCTTCCTGTTGTCTGGTGAATCTTGGAGATTTTTGACTTCCAGAAAAATGCGAAAACGGCTCATGTATGTTGTCCCTTCCTTTGTCCTCGGGTCAAAGATTGCTGTGCTGGAGAGTTTGAGTAGCCATCTTCAATTTGAGATGATTAGCTACAGAAGTCAAGCTATTGAGCTATAAAATATCTTTGCTATTCAACATGTAACTGTCTACATCTTTTAAAAAATACCGCAAACAGCTATGGTTTCTCTATTTCCATTGCAACAGATTAACACATTGTTTGTTTATTATTGAATTTGGTATTGTTTATGGAGATGCTCAACCATCCAGATCATCATCATCATTTATTAGATTTGTATGCCGCCCCTCTCCGGAGATTCGGAGTGGCTCATGATTGTCCCAAAGGTGCTTTTCCAAAAGACAATTGGACTTGTTTTTTTGTTTTTCCTTGAAAATGTTTTGCTTCTTATCTAAGAAACTTCCGTCGGTGCTGAATTTGATATTCTTCTCCATAAAGCATTCAACGCTACTGCTCATAATAGTTGTTGTTGGTTCATTTTGATATGTATGAAACAGAGCTAGTAAATTTAGAACAGAATCCCAACCACCGGTTAGGTCCCACAAAGTTGGCCTTCTCCGGGTCCCGTCGACTAAACAATGTCGTTTGGCAGGACCCAGGAGAAGAGCCTTCTCTGTGGCGGCCCCGACCCTCTGGAACCAGCTCCCCCCGGAGATTAGAACTGCCCCCACCCTCCTTGCCTTTCGTAAAGTTCTTAAGACCCATCTCTGCCGTCAGGCATGGGGGAACTGAGACATCTCCCCCGGGCCGATACAGTTTATACATGGTATGTTTGTGTGTATGTTTGCTTTTAATAATGAGGTTTTTAGCGTTTTTTATTAGATTTGTTCTTACATTGTTCTTGTTATTGTTGTGAGCCGCCCCGAGTCTGCGGAGAGGGGCGGCATGCAAATCTAATTAATAATAATAATAATAATAATAATAATAATAATAATAATAATAATCATGTGTTTAAGGAATATAATAACCAGTTGTTTTTCAAAATAAGTTTCTACAATCCATGCTCAAATCTTTAACGAAACAGCAAGCAAAGCTTCTGAAATATTTGTCTTTGCTACTAAATTTTTGAACAAGGAAGCTTTGTGCAAGAAATGTCTTTATTTTTTATTTATTATATTTTCATGTGCCTTTTCCTTCTTTTTTTTTTCTCAGAATGCTCGTTGAACAAGCAGATTTCAGAGTAGGACTGAGGTCTCTACTGGTAAGTCCTGAAATAACATCCCGAAAAGGATGATGGGTAAAATGGGAAGGCTTATGTAAATATTGCACCAATAGCTGTCAGAAGACGCACACAGGCAATCAGGAAATGAGTGTTGCTAACAAAATTTGCAATTTTTACACTTAAACATCACAGTAGAAGGCTGCTAACTTAGGCAGTAGAAATAGGCAGATTGTCGGAATGTAACAGATGATATGGCAAAGCAGTGCTGATTCTGATATGATCAGAAATACATTCTTGAAGGAATCTGCTCGTCATTATCTGACGTTTCCTAGGAAAGAATGCCCTAGGAAGCTGCTGCACAGGGAAGGTATCGCTTCTCGGCCTTTTGGCTAAGATCAAGTGTAGTATCTGTTCTTATCAGTTTAATATCTGATATGTCCTCTATTTGAGGACTACATATTAAATGGATTTTTGGATCTGGGAGATGGAACAGGGGCTTGCTCCGTCCACTCCAAGCATCAGCCTGGTATTGCAGTACCTCCAGGAATGGTGCACCTCCCTCTGGGAGGAATTTCACTGGTTAAAAAATAGATGAAATAATATGATTTTTCTCCTACTTTCAAACATATGGTCTATGTCAGTGTTTTTCAACCAGTGTGCCGCGCAAGACAGGGTCAGGTGTGCCGCGAAGCTCAGAGAGAGAAGGAAAGCAAGAGAGAGAGAAAGAAAGAGAAAGAAAGCAAGAGAGAAAGAGAGAAAGAGAACAAGAGAAAGAAAGCAAGAGAGAGAGAGAAAGAGAGGGAGGGAAGGAGAGAGAGAGAAAGACATAGAGGGAGGGAAGGAGGGAGAAAAAGAGCAAAAAAGAGAGGAAGGAAGGAAGAGAAAGAAAGAGGGATGGAGAGAGAGAAAGAAAGAGGAAGGAAGGGAGAGAGAGAGAATTGTTTTGTCCAAACTTTTTTTAGCCCCCCCCCCCCCCGCCCCGCTCAATGTGCCCCAGGGTTTCGTAAATGTAAAAAATGTGCTGTGGCTCAAAAAAGGTTGAAAATCACTGGTCTATGTTACAAAGTTGGAGTTTTGGATAGCAAAAATGTTCCCTAAGACTTCTCCACTATGTTGGAAATGTAAGAAGGAAATAGGGTCCTATTATCATCAATGGTGGACATGTAGTAAAGTTAAGCTTTATTGGAGAATGATAGAAAGAGTAATAAAAGAAATAGTAAAACAGGAGATAGAAATAACCCCGGAATTTTATTTACTGGGTATATCTAATCAGAAATATAAGAAAGAAATTTTACATCTAGTTATTCATATTTTGACCGCGGCCAGGATAATGTATGCGCAAAATTGGAAAGGGGAAAATATCCCCAAAGAAGAGGAAGTTATTAAGAAAATATTAGATTGCGCTGAAATGGATATGATGACAAGACGTTTAAAAGATCAAGAAGAAACAGAATATTTTGAGATATGGAACAAAGTGTATATATGGATAAACAAGAAGAAATATTAAAATAATAAATAAATAAATAAATAAGAGAATTGCATTAGCAGTGATATGATTTAAGAGTTATGTTAGAATTAGCATTGATACGATTTAAGAGTTATGTTAGAATTAGTTTATGTATGAAAATTTATTATATAAGGTAAAACAAATTTCTTCTTTTCATTTAAAGTAATAAGTTGAATTTAAGTATTTTTTGAATGTATTCTTTTTTCTGTATTGAAATTTTACTTCTAGAATAAGCGGGGAAGATACAATCCCATTTTTATGTTAAATGTATGTTTGTCACTTTTGTCTATTTTAAGAAAATTAATAAAAATATATTGGGGGGGGGGGGAAACAAAGTTGGAGATTTGGTTTTATACCCTGAAGCTGTGTGTTTGCATAATTTTGCCCACAAAAGCTGCACACACACTTCCAGGAAGTTCCTCAGAGACAACATTGACCCTTTAAAAGCTTCTACTTACAAACTTTTCTACTTGGTAGAAAAACCTGGTCATGGAATGAATTAAGTTCGTAAGTAGAGGTACCATTGTATTTATTTATTTATTTATTTATTGGATTTGTATGCCGCCCCTCTCCAGAGACTCGGGGCGGCTAACAGCGACAATAAAACAGTGTACAATAGTAATTTGGTATTGATGATTAAAAATCAATTAATATAAAAACCAAACATACATACATACATACTATTGCTATGTGTGTTGGTACAGGAACTTGAAAAAGAGATAAGATGCTGTAGAAATAGGATTTAAAGCAACAGATTAAAATGCTTTGCCTACTTTTAGTTTACTTTGACGCATTAAATTAGAACCTGACTTTCCCCCCCCCCCCCCTCCTAGGCATTCAAGTAGCTTTCCAAAGCCCTTTCTCACGGATCCTAAGAATAACTCCTGTTTAACGGGAGCAGCCTGGGAATGAACCATGACTGCATTGAGTTATGCAAATGTTGGTGAAATGCAAAGAAGCCGAGAGCTCTTGGAATCCAAACCAAACCTGCGTCCATGTTATCCCAAATAAAATAAGGTCAGTCTTGAAAACCTTTTCCTCTCCTCCTGAAATGACCTTTCAACTCTTCTGACACATTTGAAAGCTTATTTAAAGGGGGATTCCAAACATGTGGCTACCCAAGAGATGCGGCAAACCTATCACCTTTTAAAGTGCGGGGTGGTGGTGGTGGTTTCTTGTGGCATCTAGTTTTAATATGGGGGAACCCCACATAGACCTGGTGAACTAGACACTTGAATGAACATGTGCAGACTCGGGGCGGCTAGCAACAACGATAAAAACAGCATGTGGCAATCCAATTTAATAAAACAACTAAAAACCCTTATAATAAAATCAAACATACACGCAAACATACCATGCATAACTTGTAATAGCCTAGGGGGAAGGAATATCTCAACTCCCCCATGCCTGGCAGCATAAATGAGTCTTGAGTAGTTTACGAAAGACAGGGAGGGTGGGGGCAGTTCTAATCTCCGGGGGGGAGTTGGTTCCAGAGGGCCGGGGCCGCCACGGAGAAGGCTCTTCCCCTGGGCCCCGCCAGACGACATTGTTTAGTCGACGGGACCCAGAGAAGGCCAACTCTGTGGGACCTTATCGGTCGCTGGGATTCGTGCGGTAGCAGGTTTTATCTGTTATTTATCATTTTATCCTACAACTTCTGATTGTGCATTCGCTAAGTGTTTTTATTTGTTTTGGTCCTATGACTGTAATAATAAATGTTATTTTATTTTATTTTATTTTATTTATTGGATTTGTATGCCGCCCCTCTCCACAGACTCGGGGCGGCTAACAACAATGATAAAAACAGCATGTGGCAATCCAATGAATAAAACAACTAAAAACCCTTATAATAAAACCAAACATACACACAAACATACCATGCATAACTTGTAATGGCCTAGGGGGAAGGAATATCTCAACTCCCCTATGCCTGGCAGCATAAATGAGTCCTGAGTAGTTTACGAAAGGCAGGGAGGGTGGGGGCAGTTCTAATCTCCGGGGGGAGTTGGTTCCAGAGGGCCGGGGCCGCCACAGAGAAGGCTCTTCCCCTAACGACATTGTTTAGTCGACGGGACCCGGAGAAGGCCAACTCTGTGGGACCTTATCGGCCGCTGGGATTCGTGCGGTAGCAGGCGGTTCCGGAGGTAATCTGGTCCCATGCCATGTAGGGCTTTAAAGGTCATGACCAACGCTTTTTCCCTCTTTTGCTGTACTGAAAATGGGAAATTTCCTCCCTGAGCAGAGATTCTTGCTCTAAGGGGAGTCCTCCTGCATCTGGCATGGGTTTTATGGGAGAGACATTCAGCCCACTGGAGCAATTTCTTTTTTAAGAGCTTGCGGCTTTGCTTTAAAGCGGGGTGGGGGTGGGGGGTATACTTGGCCTCCCAACAGTTGTCTTCACCACCCCTATCTGGTTGGTAGGAACACTTGTGCTGTCCCCTCCCCGTGGCCTTTTTAAGATGGAACCTGATCTCCCTTCCCGGGGCTGATAATACTTATTGAGGACCGGTCACGTGGATTGGTTTTGACAGGTGCAGCTGCAAAGCAGGCGGACGCACAGCCTGGAAGGACTTGGGGGGATCTTTGACCTCTAAGGGGAGCCGAGAGGGGAGCAAAGCAGAAGAGGAGACCGGGGGGAAAAAACCGTGTAAATTGTAAGGGAGAGAAAAGGGTTTCGTAGAACCAAGGCAACATGACGATGCAGATGGAAACACACATGCAATACAACCATAGCTACATGGTGACCGAAGACTATATGGCACAGGAGGAAGACTGGGACCGGGACTTACTGCTTGACCCAGCCTGGGAAAAGCAACAGCGAAAGGTAGGAGGCCAGTTAGAGAGAGAAAACAGCAGATCCAAGATGTACGGATCGGGTTCCAGGCCCAAGGGTCTTTCTGAGTGGACCGTCTCCAGGATAGCCGCTGGGCCATGAGCCGGCTTGGCTGCGTCTCTAATCCCTTGCTTCTTATTTATTTATTTATTTATTTTGTCCAATGCACAATACATATCGAAGAGGATAGACATGAGTTATTATACATAAAGAAAGGATATAAAAGTCCAATACACAATGAGGGTTTTAGTGGGTATATATCAATATACACATAGTAAAATACATGATGAAGGTTATAGAGGAGATATTCATAGTAAAATATATCTATGAAAGAATAGAAAAGAAGGTACAGTATAGGAATAGAACATATCAATGAAAGAATAGAAGAAGAGATATAGGAATAGAGGAAAGGTATATAGGAGATATAGGAGAGCAATAGGACAGGGGACGGAACGCACTCTAATGCACTTGTACTCGCCCCTTACTGACCTCTTAGGAATCTGGATAGGTCAACCGTAGATAATCTAAGGGTAAAGTGTTGGGGGTTTGGGGATGACACTATGGAGTCCGGTAATGAGTTCCAAGCCTCGACAACTCGGCTACTGAAGTCCTATTTTTTACAGTCAAGTTTGGAGCGGTTAATATTAAGTTTAAATCTCTTGTGTGCTCTGGTGTTGTTGTGGTTGAAGCTGAAGTAGTCGCCGACAGGCAGGACGTTGCAGCATATGATCTTGTGGGCAATACTTAGATCTTGTTTAAGGCGTCTTAGTTCTAAACTTTCTAGGCCCAGGATTGAAAGTCTAGTCTCATAGGGTATTCTGTTTCGAGTGGAGGAGTGAAGGTTCTGTTGGTTTTATCGACAAAAACCCGCATTTATTTCCAGTGGCAGCAATCATAAATACCAGGGAGCAATTCTGGGGGGCGCCTCTGACTTCCTGGAAGGAGGGAGCAAATCCCTTGAGTTGGCCGCAGTGGAAATTTGCTGAGTGGAAAAACAGATAAACACTCCTGAAACCATGGAGGCTGAGTTCTGAGGTCATGCCGGCTTACTGGACATTTGCAGAATGGGGGAAAAGGCTTGTACAGTATTGATTTTTTTTAAAAAAATAACCTGATGGTGGAGTTGGTGATGGAGTTAAATTAACCTGACGGTGGAATCAGTGTCAGAATTAAGCTAATTGTTTTGGGAATTGCCTGCATTTTTCTGATCTGAAATAAATATTTAGCTGCGGTGGCACAGTAGTTAGAGTGCAGCATTGCAGGCTACTTCTTCTGATGCGGATGGCCTGCAATTTGGTAGTTCAAGTCCCACCGACTCAGCCTTCCATCCTTCCGCGGTGGGTAAAATGAGGACCCAGATTGTTGGGGGCAAGAGGCTGACTCTATAAAGCCACTTAGGGAGGATTGTAAAAGCACTGTAAAGCAGTATATAAGTCTCTTTGCTATTGCTATTACATAGAGTTAGCCACTACCCTAGAGCAGTGATTTTCAACCTTTTTTGAGCCGCGGCACATTTTTTACATTTACAAAATCCTGGGCCACACCACCAACCAAAATGACACCTTAAGACACTCTCCTCTCTTTTTCCATCCCTGTCTCCTCCCCACCCTTGTGTGTGTGTGTGTGCGTGTGTATACACTCTTGAACCATTTCCAAAAACAGTTGAGGGCTGGGTTTTTTTTCTCTCTCTTGTTCCTTTGGGTGGTTTTTATCATATGCTTTAAATCAAGAGTCACTTCTCTCTCTCTCTCTTTTGTTTCTCTCTCTTTCCTCTCATTCTCTGTCTCAAATCATTTTCTCATTTCTCTTTTTTCCTCCCCTTTTTGCTCATTTCTCTCTCTCCCGTCCTCTCCTTTTCTCTCTCTCTCTCTTGCTTTCTTTCTCTCTCACTCTTTCTTTCTCTTTCTTTCTCTCTTTTCTTTCTCTCTCTCTCTCTCTCTCTCTCACTCTCTCTCTCTCAGCAAAAAGTTGCGAGACCAGAACCTGAGCTTCCTTCTTCGCGGCACACCTGACCATGTCTCGCGGCACACTAGTGTGCCACGGCACACTGGTTGAAAAACACTGCCCTAGAGAAACCAAGGCATCTTGCCCCTATATTCTAGGAGTGGGGACACACATCTTCTAAGGGCCAGCTGCCATCTCCGTACATCAGATACCGTTGCCTGCAGCTGTCACCTCCCATCAGCCAGACCCACATCCCACACAAGACCGGCCATGAGTGACATTTTGGGCACCGTACGTCAGGCAAGATTCAAAGTAATACTGGTGGACAGAAGGGGTGTGCGGAGACGAAGGAGAGAGCACATATGTCAGCAGAGTGGAATCTGCCGAGGGCCGGAGGAGCAATGCTTGGAATGACAGAGACCCAAGAGAGAAGGAAAAGAACCAACTAAATATATCTTTTTGCGGCAGTTGGGAACTCGCCCTAGTGCAGCTTGGTTAAAATATTATCACATATGGGCCGTATCCTAATCGCAGGCTTTCAGAGATGGCCCTAACCTCTTCCCCCAACATAATGCCGCACAAATCCCAGCGACCGGTTAGGTCCCACAGAGTTGGCCTCCTCCGGGTCCCGTCGACTAAACAATGTCGTTTGGCGGGACCCAGGGGAAGAGCCTTCTCTGTGGCGGCCCCCGACCCTCTGGAACCAGCTCCCCCCGGAGATTAGACCTTCCCCCACCCTCCTTGCCTTTCGTAAAGTTCTTAAGACCCATCTCTGCCGTCAGGCATGGGGGAACTGACACATCTCCCCCGGGCCTATACAGTTTATACATGGAATGTGTGTGTGTGTTTGTTTGCTTTTAATAATGGGGTTTTTAGTGTTTTTTTAAATTATTAGATTTGTTCTTACCTTGTTCTTGTTATTGTTGTGAGCCGCCCCGAGTCTACGGAGAGGGGCGGCATACAAATCTAATAAATAAAATAAATAAATGCGGGCTTGTATGCCAAAAACACTTCCCTTCGTAATGAAGCAGTCATTTGCAAACACGCCAGAATATCTAATCGCAGGGGGATCAGCATTGTTCTCATTAGCAGGTGGAAGGACTAGAAACAATGGAATGAAACTGCAGGGGAGTAGATTTAGATGAGATATCAGAAAAAAAATTCTAACAGTAAGGGTGATAAGCCGGTGGAACAGTTTGCCACAGGAGGGGGTGGGCTCGCCTTCACTGGAGGTCTTCAAACAGAGACTGGACAGTCATCTTTCTGGGTTGGTTTAATGAATGCTGCCTTGAGCAGGGGGTTGGACCCGATGACCCTGGAGGCAGTGTTCCCTCTAATTTTTTTGGGGGGTGGGCGGAAAAGTATAGTGTCTGAGCGGCAGTCCCTTCGGGACTGGGCGGCACAGAAATAATAAATAAACAAACAAATAAAAAACCCACCCTGTTTTGCCCCAGATAATTTCAAAATAAAATACTGTACTGTGTGTCTATAACAGTGAGCTCATAATAGGGCAACTCTATCAATATCAAAATGCCACTTAAATAGTTGAGCTAGTTTCAAACTAGATTTTGATTTTCTTTCTCTCTTCCTTACTCCCATTCTTTTTCTTTCTCTTTTCCTTCCTCTCTTTTTTCTGTCTGTTTCTCTCTCTTCCTCTCTCTCTCCTTCCCTCTCACTCTTTCCCTCTCGGCTTCTGAGCAGGTTTGGAAAACTCTGAGTTGATGATGATTTTTTAAGTGAGCGATTGCTCACTGCTCAGCTTAGAGGGAACTATGCCTGGAGGTCCCTTCCAACTCTATGATTCTATAGTAGAATAGGACTCAGAACTCTATGTACTGTACTTGCATTTAAAATAAAGAAAAGAAAACACAGTGTCTGCTTTGAGGTTTTCAAGTTCTGGCATTTGGGAGCATATGGGACTGTGAGGAGAAGGAATTCACCAACTCCATCCTTATTTTAGTTCAATCATGACCTCTTCTAAGGATAGCAATGGGGAGCATTATAAAAAAAATCAGCCTCCTGTCATTCACGCATGCATCAATTTTTGCTTTCTGTGCAACTCTTAGCTCTGCACTCCTCTTGGCTACATCTATCATTTGTGGAGCCCTTGTAAGAGTTGCAACTCTGAGACATTCCTCTGAATTCTTGCCTCTGAAAATTTACATGTTGCAAGGAATCCCCTTAAGCAAAGGTAGTTTTCAGAAAGTTATTAATCTTTTCCCAAAGCACTTTTTCCCCCCTGACACATGGCCTTTCTTTGTAGGGCAAAGCGTATGTGCCAGTTTTGAGTTGTGCTCTCGAATCTAGATTTAGATTTAGAAAAGGTCTCCTTTTATCTACTATCTCTTAGCCTCAGTTATAGAAGGCCTTACTAGACAGGCCATTTTGAGGACAGTTCTTTATAAGTAGTTGAACTTGTACTTTACATGAAAAAGATCGGTCCTGGTTCAGCCCTTAGTATTTGATCAATTAGTTTATGAGCCCTTTTATCATCAAATATTATCTGCAGATAATATTATATGGAGAAAGATATACAATATTCTGTGAATGTAACCTTTTTATTCTGCAACTGCTTATGTACTTTTAGGCAGGGAACTGGAAATAAGTAGCATCTTCTATGGAATATAGATGAGGAAATTATCTCTGAGTTATAATAAAAAAATTCAGAAGAATAGAATAGAATTTTATTGGCCAAGTGTGATTGGACACACAAGGAATTTGTCTTGGTGCAGATGCTCTCAGCGTACATAAAATAAAATATACATTTGTCAAGAATCATGCGGTACAACACTTAATGATCGTCATAGGGGTCAAATAAGCAATGAAGAAGCAATATTAATAAAAACCTTAGGATATAAGCAACAAGTTACAGTCATACAGTCAACATGGGAGGAAATGGGTGATAGGAATGATGAGAAAAACTAGTAGTAGTGCAGATTTAGTAGAAAGGAAAATGGTAGAACCTTTTCTCAGTGACACGTTTTATTGACAGCCATATGTTTTTGTGAGCTGCAGTTCCCTCCATCAGCTCACAAAATATTCTGGTTTTTAAATAAAACCTATTAATTGGGAAAGGAGCTACCGGACATGTTCTGATTTATTTATTTTTTTGCCACTATAGATTAGATCAGCCGAGTTTTGATATTTCATGCTATTTGGCTCCGAGGAAGATTCTTGCTTTTTTTGTCCTTATATTTTCTAAATTGGTTTTCTAATTTTGAGGACAGTTCTTTATAAGTAGTTGAACTTGTACTTTACATGAAAAAGATCGGTCCTGGTTCAGCCCTTAGTATTTGATCAATTAGTTTATAAGCCCTTTTATAGATAAATCCACAGTAACTGAATCTAAACATGCCTGGGATAAACATATATCCATCCTAAGATAAAATACAGAAAATAGTATAAGGGCAGACTAGATGGACCAGGAGGTCTTTTTCTGCCGTCAGACTTCTATGTTTCTATGTTTTATCATCAAACATTTGAATTTGTAGTCAAGTAGGGAATTTTGGTGTTATTAAGATGGGGTGGCAACCTGATTCAGCACATGGTATTTTTACGCTGTCAGTTAAGCAGACAGTAAGTTTTAAAACGATATTTTGCTGGTATTCTCATGCCAATAATCAAACTTTGCTGTATAAGTCCTTCACTCTGCAATGCAGATTGAGCTGACCTGATAGTTAAATTATGGCCATTTCCTTATGTATTTCATTGATTTGGTCTCTCAAATGCACACCAGCATTCCTCACCAACCTTTTCAGATAAATAATGGTTCTGAGTCAAAGTATATATTGGATCTAATTCACCTTCCTAGCTGGGTACTTTGAGATGCCATCAACATAATACCTGAAGAAAGGACAAGTTGAGTTATTATCAGGGATCCCCTTTGGGCTCTGTAGTCAAAAGGATCTCTCCACCTGTTTACTTAGGGGTCGGATCACGGGGAAGAACCAGAAGAGCATCTAAGATTGCATCACAATGTGCCTGATCTTTTAGGACAAGTTGTTACTGAGGCCTAGAAGGCCGATTCTGGGAAAGAGCTACATTCATCGGCTTTGATTCAAGATTGCTTAAGAACTTCCCCTACTCTCTTGCTTCATTGAACAAACTTGTATGTTTACGGAGATTCTCACTCACGCAGATAATGGTTGTCCCAAAAGTGCTTTTCCAAAAGGTGGTTAGGTATTGTTTGAAGGTATTTTTTTTTTCTTGAAAACGTTTGGCTTCTTGTCCAAGAAACATCTTCAGTTCTGAGAAGTGAAATGTTTTAAAGAAAAATCCTTTGGGACAATAAACTTGTATCTTCTGGGGTTTTTTTTTTTTAATGCAATAAATATAGGTGATGGGATCTTTCAAAGAAGCAAATTGTACAAGCTTCTAGCTGGATTGTGTTTTTATAACCACGAAAGTTTCCAGTCTATTGTTGTTGGGTACACAAAAAAATCCTTTTTATTATTTTTGCAATGTCTGGTTCCAAAGCTGGTTGAGATGGTATATGCTGGATCAAGTAGACTCACCCACAAAACTACACTTTCTTTGACACCTTATATCTATTTGCTCTTCTTCATTCAGTTTTACATTCTTGTTTATCTAAGGAAGCGTCAACTGCTGTTGAGGGGCGGCATACAAATCTAAGTAATAAATAAATAAAAACCACCATGGTTCATCTCGAGATCATCTCGGGATCTCTGGAGGGATCAGATTAAAGAAGGATGGCCTACATAATTTTAGAAACATAGAAACATATAAGACTGACGGCAGAAAAAGACCTCATGGTCCATCTAGTCTGCCCTTATACTATTTCCTGTATTTTATCTTACAATGGATATATTTTCATCCCATTGATGGAGGAGTGGAGTGGTATAGAATAGAATAGAATAGTTGGAAGGGACCTTTGAGGTCTTCTACTTCAACCCCCTGATTAGGCAGGAAACCCTATACCATTTCAGACAAATAATTATCCAACAATTAAAAACTTCCAGTGTTAGAGCATTTACAACTTCAGGAGGCCAGTTGTTCCACTGATTAATTGTTCTAACTGTCAGGAAATTTCTCCTTCCTTCTAAGTGGCTACTCTCCTTTATTAGTTTCCATCCATTGCTTTTTGCCCTACCCTCAGGGGCTTCGGAAAATAAGTTGATAAGTTGATAAGAAAAGCAACATCTTTATGAAGAAGACAGAGACCAAAGCCTATTTTTTCCTATTCCAAAATCTGAAAGGTTACATTTTTTTAAACGTCATCTAAGGGCTTATGAAAATAACAATGCAGTTCCATGTCTACTTCCTTCAACCTGAATCCCCTATGTCAAACAAAAAGTTTATCAGCACTTGTGTATGACTGTTGCACCTTATATGGATAGCCCTTGACTTACAACATCAATTAATGACCGTTTGAAGTTCCTACAGTGACTTACATAGTACTTACTTTAAAAAGTTATTTGCAATCTGTTCTCAAACTTACACTATCAGTGGCCACCTGATCCATTTAGATGCTTGGCAACTGATGGATTGCTGTGTCCCGAGGTCGTGTGATTGCATTTTGTGATTATTTGCCATTTTCTAGCCAAAAAAAAAAAAAAAGGCAAAATAGATTTGCACTAATAACCATGTGATTTGCTTAACCACTACATGGTTAGCTTAATAACAATAGAGACTCCCTGAATGACCATCCCCAAAACAGTTATAAAATTGAGTCCACATAATGACTGCAATGACTCACGACTAAAATGCTGATCCAATTGAGGTCATAAATTGAGGACTACCCGTCCTGACTAATGAAATGTGGAACAGCCTGCCTCCAGATGTTGTGAATGTTCCAACACTGGAAATTTTTAAGAAGAGATTGGACAACCATTTGCCTGAAATGGTGTAGGGTTTCCTGCCTGAGCAGGGGGTTGGACTAGAAGACCTCTAAGGTCCCTTCCAAATATGCTCTATCCTAATTTATTTTTATTTATTTTTTATTTATTTATTCATTTGTTCAATACACAAATACATAGGAAGAAAAATAGACATGTAGTAATTTATTTATTTATTGGATTTGTATGCCGCCCCTCTCCGCAGACTCGGGGCGGCTAACAACAGTAACAAAACAGTATAATCCAATACTAAAAACAGTTAAAACCCATTATATAAAAACCAACCATACATACAGACATACCATGCATAAAATTGTAAAGGCCTAGGGGGAAAGTGTATCTCAATTCCCCCAGGCCCGGCAGCAGAGGTGGGTTTTAAGCAGCTTACGAAAGGTGGGGAGGGTGGGGGCAATTCGAATCTCTCAGGGGAGTTGCTTCCAGAGGGCCGGGGCCGCCACAGAGAAGGCTCTTCTGGGTCTCACCAAACGACATTGTTTGGTTGACGGGACCCGGAGAAGACCCACTCTTGGTCGCTGGGGTTCGTGCAGCAGAAGGCGGTCCCTGAAGTAATATATATAAGGGTAAAAGTGGACTTAGAGGAGAGGATATATGAAAGAAAGGGAATATATATGATAAGTGAGAGAAAGGAATGACTATTGGACAGGGGATGAAAGGCACACCAGTGCACTTATGCACACCCCTTACTGGCTTCTTAGGAACCTGGAGAGGTCAATCGTGGAGAGTCTAAGGGAGAAATGTTGGGGGTTAGGGGTTGACACAATTGAGTCCGGTAATAAGTTCCACGCTTCGATAACTCGATTGTTGTGAAATCATATTTTTTTACAGTCAAGTTTGGAGCGGTTCGTATTGAGTTTGAATCTGTTGCGTGCTCTTGTGTTGTTGCGGTTGAAGCTGAAGTAGTCATGGACCGGTAGGACGTTGCAGCATTTGCAAAGGTGGAGGCACCTGGATATACCAACTTCTCACCCACCCCATTTTGCTGATTGGGGATTGTTTCTTCCCTGCCGAATAACGCCTGGTCGTGTAGCTCTGAGTCCAGAAACCTATTTCCTGCTGATGCTGGAGAACTGTGGGGCTGGTTTTGCATCAGTTGGGGTATCGGGTGGCGGCTGCTGTTCCAGATGCCTTGCCCATATAAGGCAGTTTCTAAAAACTGCTCTTCGGCTCTACTGCCCTGCAAGGAGGTTAGGGATGAGCTAATGGTAGTATTTTGGAAGAGGACAGAGCTTAATTATGGTACGGGAAGGGTCTCCCTGCCTGTCCCTGAAAGATAGATGGGCCTTCAGAATGAAGGAGCTATTTAAAGAGAGTTGCCTCTCTTTTGAGCGACACAAGTACTTTATGCGTTCACTGTGTGGATAAATTAAATATATTTATTTATTTATTAGATTTGTATGCCGCCCCTCTCCGTAGACTCGGGGCGGCTCACGACACAATAAAACAGATCATGACAAATCTAATAATTTAAAATTTAAAATATTTTTTAAAAAACCATTATTAAGCAGACATACGTACAAACATACCATACATAAATTGTATCGGCCACGGGGGAGATATCTCAGTTCCCCCATGCCTGACGACAAAGGTGGGTTTTGAGGAGTTTACGAAAGGCAAGGAGGGTGGGGGCAGTTCTAATCTCTGGGGGGAGCTGGTTCCAGAGAGTTTATTTATTTATTTATTTATTTATTCATTCATTCATTCATTCATTCATTCATTCATTCATTCATTCATTTATTCATTTCTTTATTGGATTTGTATGTCGCCCCTCTCCGGAGACTCGGGGCGGCTAACAACAGTAATAAAACAATGTTCAATAATAATCCAATAAATACTAAAAATGATTAAAAAACCCATTAATATAAAAAACCAAACATACATACAGAAATACCACACATGAAATTGTAAAGGCCCAGGGGGAAAGAGCATCTCAATTCCCCCATGCCTGGCGGCAGAGGTGGGTATTAAGGAGCTTACGAAAGGCAAGGAAGGTGGGGGCAATTCTAATCTCTAGAGTTGGGGCCGCCACAGAGAAGGCTCTTCCCCTGGGGCCCGCCAAACGACATTGTTTCATCGACGGGACCCGGAGAAGGCCCACTCTGTGGGACCTAACCGGTCGCTGGGATTTGTGCGGCAGAAGGCGGTCCCGGAGATGTTCTGGTCCGATGCCATGAAGGGCTTTATAGGTCATAACCAACCCTTTGAATTGTGACCGGAAATATATATATATATGGTTGGAGTTTAGGTTGGTTGTTCAGTGTGAAAATTATCTGTTTAGCTATGGATACTACCTTAGACTTAGTATCTTCCTTGTATGGAGTCTACGGAGAGGGGCGGCATACAAATCCAATAAATAATAATAATAATAATGGGCGATTTGTATGGAGCATTCTGATGTGAAGCAGAATAGAGCAAGTTCTGCATAATGAACAACAGGACTGTGATCCCTCTTGTGAATGGAAGCTGTTCATATACATAATAACTTTTTTACTGATACCAACAAAAAGGGAAAGCCGCAATCAATTGCTATAATTGCTCAGGGAGTAGATCTCATATCCCTTCCTCAATTCTGACTAATCAGTGCTAGAATTTGGGCTGCGTGCAAGGCATCAAAATTTCTGATGCCTACATTTGCTAAATTTTAATCATACTTAATGCTTCTCAAACCTTCCTTTTTTTTTAGATTCTTGCAGTTTTGCATACAAACATGCCTGCTCAGGCCACCCACCCACAATTTCTGGCTATTCAAGCTTGAGATTGAATCTTCTGGCCCACATAAATTACAATTTAAATGCTGGTAGTAGGGGAAAAGTGAAGTGGGTGGATTTGAGAAACAGCATTTGGAAAAACTAGGATAGCAAATGTATGAACAAAATACTTCGTTAAGGAGTTTCATTGGTTATTCAAAGATGCAGCAACACCAAAATTGTTGAGAGCATCTGGCCCAGATAAGTCTTTCCCACCAAGACGTATGTTGTACAGTGTTCCCTCGATTTTCGTGGGTTCGAACTTCGTGGAACGTCTATACCACGGTTTTTCAAAAATATTAATTACACCATGGTTTTTCCCACCCGATGACGTCATATGTCATCACCAAACTTTCGTCTGCCTTTAAAAAACATTTTTAAAATAAACTTTAATAAATAAACATGGTGAGTAATAGTCTAAATGGTTGCTAAGGGAATGGGAAATTGTAATTTAGGGGTTTAAAGGGTTAAGGGAAGGCTTGGGATACTGTTCATAGCCAAAAATAGTGTATTTACTTCCGCATCTCTACTTCGCGGAAATTCGACTTTTGCGGGCGGTCTCGGAACGCATCCCCCGCGGAAATCGAGGGAACACTGTACTACAATGTTCATAATTTGAATCTTCTTGGCTGAGGATAAGGAGAGTTGTGCCCTCCCTGAAATCCATAAAGCATAAATAGGAGAAGATATAAGACTTCCTTGTTGAATGGGAGTTTAGGCTAAGTATAAGCCCTGACATTGGGGAAACCCTTATTATGTCAATTATGGAATTATGGGAATTAAGAAAAAGACTCACAGGTCCCAGAAAGAAAATACATAGACCTCTGCAAAATATAAATTTAACATTCAGATTTCTGTAAAATGTTATCTGCCAACATACAAATGCTACAGATGAGACATATGGGGTTTTGCATTCCATCTATGAGCCTCACCAAAAACAAAAGCGAAGGAAGGAATCATGGTCTAAAGAGAACAGGGCTTGGATGTCATCATCATCATCATTCTTATTATCATCATCGTCATCCTCTTTTAACAAGCCCACAATCCTTGCGGGATGGAGTCTGGTGGGAAATAGCAGAGTGTTTTAAAGGCTGGATGCCCTTCCTGTCACCAATGCAGAGTTTTGTTCAGCAGATTTATTTATTTATTTATCTATCTATCTATCTATCTATCTATCTATCTATCTATCTATCTATCTATCTATCTATCTATCTATCTATTGGATTTGTATGCCGCCCCTCTCCGCAGACTCGGGACGGCTAACAACAGTAATAAAACAGTATATGACAATAATACAATACTAAAAACAATTAAAAACCCATTATATAAAAACCAATCATACTTACAGACATACAGTACCATGCATAAAATTGTAAAGGCCTAGGGGGAAAGAGTATCTCAGTTCCCCCTAGTGGCAGAGGTGGGTTTTAAGCAGCTTACGAAAGGCAAGGAGGGTGGGGGCAATTCTAATCTCTGGGGGGAGTTGGTTCCAGATAAATTCTCAATATGCCCAGAGAGAGAAATATCTGCCTCTACCTAGGATCGAACTTACAGCCTCATGATTGTGAGGCGAGAGCTCCAATAAATTAGTGTAGAAGCAAATAGTCTTATTAGAGGTATTTACGCAGTGTCCAAAAACTCACTCAAAGATGCCCGTGCACAAAAATCCCACATAAAATGCACGTTTAATCTTTCCTGAAATCCTTTCTTAATTTTTCAAAATGTCCCTTTGTAGAAAACGTTACCGGCACAGTTTTTAAATCAAAAGATTTATTTCAACGCATTGTGGTGTCACAAATGGAGTCATTAAATAAACCCCCGCGGACAGTTCTACATATTTTACTAGAGAGATTCCCATCAGCACATTTCTTACTGGAATCCATAATAAGCAGCCAACTTCAGATGTCTTCCTCTTCTCCAAAACGAGATGGAGCTATTCAAAACGTCCAGCTCTCTCTACTAAACCTCTTTGTTGTGTTACATCATCTTTTGGCTGTCTCCTGCAGCGCACAATAGAAGGGATTGCCTCTTTTGTAATGATGTCGGCAGCGGCCAAATCTATTAAGCCTCATCAAAGGCGGCCCACGAGACAAAAGCCATTGCTGGCATGGCATGGCACCTGCAGGGAGATATTTGCCTTGGCTAGAGCCTCATTGTGTGCGTGAAACCGGAAATAGCTTCTCATTGTTGTGTCAGTCGCACAGACACACACACACACACCCTCAGTTAAGGGAGACAGGGGCTCAGATCCAGTCTGGCAATCTTACAGACTGAGGAAGAGCCAAAATAATAAAAGAGCCTCATAAAGATACCCGAAGCATGCCAGCCACTTTGCTCGCATTATTTGATAGTGCAAAGGACTTAAAAGCCTTACGAGGGATGAGTATCAACTTGCTTTATAATTTCAAACTAATTGCGTGGAGGAATCGTTGCATTTTGAGTCATTAGGCTACGGCAATGCCTGGGAGAATCCAAGAATGCGTCTCGCCTGAATTACTTCTTAATCCGATTGCAGCTCGATTTGCAGCAGTTCATTTAGTGACCATTCACAGTTACAACGGCACGGAACAAAGCGACTTGTGACCATTTCCCCCACACTTACCACCTTTGCAACAGTCAACTGGCTCACACTTGTGACGGGCACTATGTCCCAAAGTCACGTGATTCCCTTCTGCAACCTTCTGACAAGGAAAGTCAACAGGGGGAGCCAGATTCACTTAACAACCGGGTTACGAACTTATCAACTGCAGGGATTCACTTTAACAACATAGAAACGTAGAAACATAGAAACATAGAAGACTGACGGCAGAAAAAGACCTCATGGTCCATCTAGTCTGCCCTTATACTATTTCCTGTATTTTATCTTACAATGGATATATGTTTATCCCAGGCATGTTTAAATTCGGTTACTGTGGATTTACCAACCACGTCTGCTGGAAGTTTGTTCCAAGGATCTACTACTCTTTCAGTAAAATAATATTTTCTCATGTTGCCTTTGATCTTTCCCCCAACTAACTTCAGATTGTGTCCCCTTGTTCTTGTGTTCACTTTCCTATTAAAAACACTTCCCTCCTGAACCCTATTTAACCCTTTAACATATTTAAATGTTTCGATCATGTCCCCCCCTTTTCCTTCTGTCCTCCAGACTATACAGATTGAGTCCATGGAGTCTTTCCTGATACGTTTTATGCTTAAGACCTTCCACCATTCTTGTAGCCCGTCTTTGGACCCATTCAATTTGGTCAATATCTTTTTGTAGGTGAGGTCTCCAGAACTGAACACAGTACTCCAAATGTGGTCTCACCAGCGCTCTATATAAGGGGATCACAATCTCCCTCTTCCTGCTTGTTATACCTCTAGCTATGCAGCCAAGCATCCTACTTGCTTTTCCTACCACCCGACCACACTGCTCGCCCATTTTGAGACTGTCAGAAATCACTACCCCCAAATCCTTCTCTTCTGAAGTTTTTTCTAACACAGAACTGCCAATGCAATACTCAAATTGAGGATTCCACAACTGTGGCAAAAATGTCATAAAATGGGGAAAGCTCACTTAACAAACATCTCACTGAACAACAGAGATGTTGGGCTCAATTGTGGTTAATGTTGCATCTTAACACTTCCAAGCAGAGAGAGACTTGGGCATCGAAAAGCTTTTGTGATACCATAATACAAAACAAAACAGAAAACTTTGGGAAATTTAAAGGACAGGTAGTCCTTGAATTAACAGGCACCATTGAGCCCCAAATTTCTGTCACTAAGTGAAACATTTGTTAAGTGAATGTTGTCTCATTTTACAATCTAGTTGATACAGTTCTACAGAGGAATCATTGAGTCTGTCATCTGCACCTCTATAACTGTCTGGTGTGGTGCTGCAACCCAACAGGACCGACACAGACTTCAGAGGAGAATCAGAACTGCAGAAAAAACAATGGCTGCCAACCTGCCTTCCATTGAGGACCTGTAGACTGCACGAGTCAAAAAGAGGGCGGGGAAAATATTTACTGACCCCTCGCATCCTGGACACAAACCGTTTCAACTCCTACCCTCAAAACGTCGCTACAGAGCACTGCACACCAAGACAACTAGACACAAGGACAGTTTTTTTCCGAACGCCATCAGTCTACTAAACAAATAATTCCCTCAACACTGTCAGACTTTCTACTAAATCTGCACTTCTATTCTACTAGTTTTTCTCATCATTCCTATCACCCATTTCCTCCCCTGTTGACTGTATGACTGTAACTGGTTGCTTATATCCTAAGATTTTTATTAATATTGCTTCTTCATTGCTTATTTGACCCCTATGACAATCATTAAGTGTCGCACAACATGATTCTTGACAAATGTATATTTTATTTTATGTACGCTGAGAGCATCTGCACCAAGACAAATTCCTTGTGTGTCCAATCACACTTGGCCAATAAAAATTCTATTCTATTCTATTTTCCCGAAAATAAGGTCTGTCTTATGTGGCTTTATTTTCAGGGAGGTCTTATTATTTTGGGATGCATGCAGCAAGGTGGGTTTTCCTCTTGCTGTCTTAGCTGATGTCCAGCTTTTGTTTCCCTAACCAGAGAAAATGGTGGAGACTGGCTGTACGTGCATTTAAATATTTTCAAGTAGGGTTTATTTTTTGGGGAGGGCTTATTATCCATGGAGGTCTTATTTTCGGGGATACGTTTGAACACCGTGGCTTCCCCATTGACTTTGCTTGTCAGAAAGTCGCCGAAGGTATCATGTGACCCCTGGATACTGCAACCGTGGCCAGTGGCCGCACGAATCCCAGCGACCGATTAGGTCCCACAGAGTGGGCCTTCTCCGGGTCCCGTCAACTAAACAATGTCAGTTGGCGGGCCCCAGGGGAAGAGCCTTCTCTGTGGCAGCCCCGAGCCTCTGGAACCAACTCCCCCCGGAGATTAGAACTGCCCCTACTCTCCTTGCCTTTCGTAAGCTCCTTAAGACCCACCTGTGTCGTCAGGCATGGGGGAACTGAGACATCTCCCCCGGGCATATACAATTTATGAATGGTATGTGTGTATGTATGTGTGTTTAGAAAATGGGGTTTTTAAAATGTTTTTAGTAGAAATTTAGATTTGTTATAGATTGTTTTTCACTTTGTTGTGAGCCGCCCCGAGTCTACGGAGAGGGGCGACATACAAATCTAAATAAATAAATAAATAAATCATATAGCCATAGGGATGGTGCAACAGTCATCAATGTAGAAACCAGTCATGAATCACTTTTTTTTCCCAGTGCCTTTGCAACTACAGTCCCTAAATTAATGTTTTTAAATCAAGGAATAACCTGTCAAAATGGACTCAGGCTTGCACAGTAGGAATCTGACTCAAGAATTACTTCTTGTGCGTTAATGAACTTAATGAACTCAATCTGTATAGTCTGGAGGACAGAAGGAAAAGGGGGGACATGATCGAAACATTTAAATATGTCAAAGGGTTAAATAAGGTCCAGGAGGGAAGTGTTTTTAATTGGAAAGTGAACACAAGAACAAGGGGACACAATCTGAAGTTAGTTGGGGGAAAGATCAAAAGCAACATGAGAAAATATTATTTTACTGAAAGAGTAGTAGATCCTTGGAACAAACTTCCAGCAGACGTGGTAGATAAATCCACAGTAACTGAATTTAAACATGCCTGGGATAAACATATATCCATCCTAAGATAAAATACAGAAAATAGTATAAGGGCAGACTAGATGGACCATGAGGTCTTTTTCTGCCATCAGACTTCTATGTTTCTATGTTTCTAGTTATTATTATTATTATTATTATTATTATTATTATTATTTATTAGATTTGTATGCTGCCCCTCTCCGAAGACTCGGGGCGGCTCACAACAATAATAAAAGCAATAAAACAGTGGAACAAATCTAATATTAAAAGGAAAAAAAATATAAAACCCCAACAATTAAAACTATACAACACATACATACCATACATAAAATATAAAAGCCTGGGGGAGGTGTCTTAGTTCCCCCATGCCTGGCGATATAGGTGGGTCTTGAGTAATTTGCGAAAGACAAGGAGGGTGGGGGCCGTTCTAATCTTCGGGGGGAGTTGATTCCAGAGGGCCAGGGCCGCCACAGAGAAGGCTCTTTCCCTGGGGCCCGCCAAGCGACATTGTTTGGTCGATGGGACCCGGAGGAGGCCAATTCGGTGGGACCTTATCGACCGCTGGGATTCGGGCGGTAGAAGGCGGTAGAAGGCGGTAGAAGGCGGTATTCTGGTCCAATGCCACGTAGGGCTTTAAAGTACTTGTTTGTACTTGTTTATTGTATATTTAATTTCTTTATGATTTACCTTAAGTTGCTTAGGGCGGGTGGCAATCGGGTCTCCCCAGTTACAGTTTCCACATTCTAACCACTCCACTTTGAATTACAGTAATGAGTAAGCACTTATCTGATAGACCATTTAAGCCTTCTGGGTACTGTATTGTCCGGGACATGACCATTGGAAACTTAATACAGACATACTAGAGCCTGGAAGAGCTGCGGCCTGATCCTTTAGGATCAGGTGGTGTTTTTTTTTAAACATCAAAGGCCGAATTGGGAGCCACTGGAATTTAGGACTGCTCCTTCACTCCTCTTTTACTCTCTCTTCTTCCTGTGGCATCCTTTTTGTGCTCTGGTGTTCTTTCCTTCTGAATCCCATTTTGCTATTGGTCACAATTTTCTCCCTCGGATATCTTTCTGATTTCTTGGAAAAAACATAGTCCATTCTTGTCTACTGATTATCCACTTGTATTATACGGGTGGGGTATGCCTTCTGCAAGCATCAGTGGGATGACCAAGGATGATAATCGATGGTTATCTGTGGAAATCTGTCTCTTTATCCGCTTAGTTTTGTTTGTTCTCATTAAGCTGGCATTGTTCTGACCTAGGCTTCCTGATAAATAATAATAATAATGTTTTTATTATTTATTAGATTTGTATGCCGCCCCTCTCCGTAGACTCGGGGCAGCTCACAACAATAACGAGAACAATGTAAGAACAAATCTAATAATTTAAAAAATGCTAAAAACCCCATTATTAAAAGCAAACATACACACAAATATACCATAAATAAAGCACAGAGTCCCAAAAACCTCTTCTTATTTTAACAGTTGTGAATTAGGTTCATTCCAGCTGTAATAATTCCCCCAAAATGTTAACGAGGAGGACAGAAGTCTTTTGGAAAAAGGCTGATATCACCAATCTTTATCTCTCTTGACATGCTGCCAAATACCTAACTGGCAAAGAGGTTTGCAAATAGAGGAAGAGAGAGACAAAGAAAGAGAAAGAAAGCAAGGGAGAGATAAAGAAAGCAAGAGAGAAAGAGAAAGAGAGAAGGAAAGCAAGAGAGAGAGAAAGAGAGAGAGAGAGAAAGCAAGAGAGAGAGAGAAAGCAAGGGAGAGAGAAAGAGAGAGAAAGTGTGTGTGTGAGAGAAAGAAAGCGAGAAAGAGAGAGAGAGGAAGGGAGAGAGAGAGAAAGAAAGAGAGAAAGAGAAGGAAAGCAAGAGAGAGAGAAAGCAAGGGAGAGAGAGAGACAGAAAGCAAGGGAGAGAGAAAGAGAGAATAAAAGAGATAGCAAGAGAGAGAGAGACAGAGAAAGAGAGAAAAAGAAAGCAAGAGAGAAAGAAAGCCAAGAGAGAGAGAAAGAGAGAGAGCAAGGGAGAGAGAGAAGCAAGGGAGGAGAGAAAGAGAGAGAATAAAAGAGAGATAGCAAAAGAGAGAGAGAAAGCAAGAAAGAGAAAGAGGGAGGGAAGGAGGGAGAGAGAAAGCAAAAAAGAGAGGAAGAAAGAAAGAAAGAGGGATGGGAGAGAGAGAGGGAAAGAAAGAGGGAGGGAGAGAGAAATAGGGCGAAAGGGAGGAAGAGAGGGGTTTTTTGTCCAAACTTTTTTAGCGCCGCCCTCCCCCCCTCAATGTTCCCCAGGATTTTGTAAATGTGAATAATGTGCCCGCGGCTCAAAAAAGGTTGGGAAACACTGCTCTAGACTCCAGGCCTGGCCCATGTTCCTCCCCAGCCTCTTTGCTGTCCGACTCTGCTGTCAGCTCCACAGGCCACTGTGGGACCACAACAGGCATTTAAAACAATTTGATGACCATATTTGTTGGCTATTACACAAATCATGCGCATTTTATTTCAATGGCTTAACCAAACTTTGCGAACTCACCAAAGCAATTTTTTTTCTTAGAGATTAAGCCAGTTTTAAAAAATAAAAGGACCACGCTCAATTTAGAAGCATCCTCTAATTATGTTTGATCCAACTCTATGCTTTCCTATAAAGAGAAACAGCTTCAGGATGTGGGAGGGAATTAAATTCTATGAGTGCTGCAGAAGCTGGCTGGGAATAATAGAGATTGCTGGAGTTCATGTTATTAATTTCTCCAAGACTATATGGTACCTTACATGCTATTTCAGGTAGAAAAAACTGCTTTAAAAAGTCTAAGGGGGAAAATTTTACTGCTGTAATTGCTGATATATTTGCTTATTATCTGAACTGGGAAATCAGATAGACCCAAAGTCTATTGGGGATGTATAATGATTTTCCTATTAGTACATCTGCCTTCATCTCAGGTATGCTAAGATTCTGTAACAACACATTACTCAATAAAACAGGGAAAACTTGTTCTAGAATTCTATTATATAAATACTGTACATCCATATCTGTCTTCAAGTTCCAGATTGGGTATACTTCTAGGTACAGAAATTTTCCTGGATTTTAAACACTCCCTCTCCCTCAATTTCGAGGGGATTTTTTTGGTTGTTGTTTCAGCCAACACTTGTAACTATGCACATCCTCAGTCCAGAAATAGTCCAGAAAACAGAATTCCTCCATGCATACAAAAAACTCTGATTTCATTTTTTAAAAACCTCTGCAGAATATGTCTTTTAGAGCTTGCCTATAGTGCATTGCATGCCAAAACAATTAAACAGGAAGACACAACATTTCCCCCAATGCATCACTCTGCTAAACACATACAGGTAATTCCCACAGTGCTGTCTTATGCCTAAGGATAAGAATGTAGTAGGACTGTATTATGATTACCACCCTCTCATATTTCCTATGACCTGCTTCTGTTGGGATCTTATGACTAACACTTTGTTGGTTATAGTTTATTATTTATAATTTATCACTTCTTTGTTGTTTGCATATTTACTGAGAACTTATCCATCATAAACAAATCCTTGTGTGTCCAATCACACTTGGGCCGATAAATAGTATTCTAGTCTAGTCTAATCTGGTCTATTCCTCATTCTATCTATCTATCTATCTATCTATCTATCTATCTATCTATCTATCTATCTATCTATCTATTTATCAGATTTGTATGCGCCCCTCTCCGCAGACTCGGGGTGGCTCACAGCAATAATAATACAATGTAAACAAATCTAATATTTAAGTTAATTTTTAAAAAACCCAATTAGTAACCAATCATACATACTAGCATACCATACATAAATTTTATAAGCCTAGGGGGAAGGGGAAAATGTCAATTCCCCATGCCTGACGACAGAGGTCGTCATTCTATTCTGTTCTATTCTATTCTATTCCCTCCTTCCATTTTATTCCATTCTACACTTCATTCCACTATTCTATATTGGTTTATTTTCTATTCAATTCTTGTTTGTTTGTTTGTTTGTTTGTTTGTTTGTTTGTTTGATTGATTGATTTTTATGCTGCCCTTCCCCTTAGGCTCAGGCGGCTTACAACATGTTAGCAATAGCACTTTTTAACAGAGCCAGCATATTCTATTCTATTCTAATTCCTATTCCTATTACTATTCTATTCTTCTCTATTCTTCATTCCACTATTCTATAATGCAGTGATTTTCAACCTTTTTTGAGCCATGGCACATTTTTTACATTTACAAAACCCTGGGGCACATTGAGGGGGGGGGGGGGGGGCAGCTAAAAAAAGTTTGGACAAATTTTTTTCCTCTCTCTTCCTCCCTTTCGCTCTATTTCTCTCTCCCTCTTTCTCTCCCTTCTTCTTTTTTCTCTCTCTCTCCATCCCTCTTTCTTTCTCTCTTCCTTCCTTCCTTTCTCTCTTTGCTCTCTTTCTCCCTCCCACCCTCCCTCTATGTCTTTCTCTCTCCACCTTCCCTCCCTCTCTCTCTCTTTCTTTCTCTTTCTTTCTCTCTCTCTCTTTCTCTCTCTTTCTTTCTTTCTCTCTCTCTTGCTTTTTCTCTTTCTTTCTTTTTCTCTCTCTTTCTTTCTCTCCCTCTTTCTTTCTCTTGCTTTCTTTCTCTCTCTCATTTTCTTTCTCTCTTTCTTTCTTTCGCTCTCTCTCTTTCTTCTCTCTCTCTTGTTTTCTTTCTCTCTGAGGTTCGCGGCACACCTGACCATGTCTCACGGCACACTAGTGTGCCGCGGCACACTGGTTGAAAAACACTGCTATAATGTATTTTCTTTTCTATTCTATTCTATTTTCTGCTCTGCTCTTTCTCTTTTGTGTAAGCAAATGTATGCTGAAAAGAGTCTGACTTCTTGAACAGAGTTCAGGGATGAATGTACATTCTGTGTAAAACGGGAGAAAATAGATTTTGATTTGCAGGGGGGATCAATTTTGCTCATTTGTAATCTAGTGTGAAAAGAGAATGGAGGTCATAGTGTGTGTTGCATGCTATTATTGTTTTTTTTTGGCTTTGAAGACAATGCAAATGAGGATGCATGCATATATATATATCCTCCTTGGACTAGAGAATTATCCAGCATTATGCTTTAATAGAAAAGTTCCGAAATTAATACTTAATCAAGAAGAAATTCAAAGGACAGGAATTTGTGAGACTCCACGCTGGAATCGTTTATTCTGTTTTATATTAAGACTTTATTTACGTTCTGTTTTTCCTCTGGATAGAAAGGCTAGCTTCTACGGTAAAGTAATTACGTAATGGTGAATAGGCTGCCCAAAAAAAGGAGAAAATAATTAATATATGATTGCTGCTGTTCAATTCTTGGAATTTAAGAGGGTCAATTTTAATTTATCTCGTTTTGTACCAAAGGCCAAACTTTTAGCAGAAGCAATACAGTTGTTTTTTTTTTTTTTTAAAAAGGAAAGAAATGTGTTCCACAAGGGATTTAGCAGATACTTATTCTGATCTTTTAGGAAAATTTCCTGCTAATTTATTTTAGCTGACAATCCAAATAATTGACATCATTCGAGAGTCTCTGTAGCTTCCCATGGCATTCCAGTCTTAAAATTCTTGCTTCCCAAAACGGTTCCTTGAAAATAGACCTTGAGCAAGACACGGCCCAAATGTTTTCAACATAAATGATTGCTCTTTGGTTCTGTAAAATGTATTTTTAGCATCTCCTTCTCTTTAATTCTATTCTTAAGGATTGAGGGACTGAGAAATGGATGCAGCGCCTTCGTTTACTGTTCGCTTTTTGGTGATAGAGGGAAGGGAACGGGCTCTCTCTATAATAAGAAAGAATAGGCTTAGGTTGCTATATAATTTTTTACTAGAATATACATAGAACATAGAAGACTGATGACAGAAAAAGACCTCATGGTCCATCTAGTCTGCCCTTATACTATTTCCTGTATTTTATCTTAAGATGGAATATATGTTTATCCAGGCATGTTTAAAATTCAGTTACTGTGGATTTACCAACCATGTCTGCTGGAGGTTTGTTCCAAAGATCTACTACTCTTTCAGTAAAATAATATTTTTCTCATGTTGCCTTTGATCTTTCCCCCAACTAACTTCAGATTGTGTCCCCCTTGTTCTTGTGTGTCACTTTCCTATTAAAAACACTTCCCTCTTGAACCTTATTTAACCCTTTAACATATTTAAATGTTTCCATCATGTCCCCCCCTTTTCCTTCTGTCTTCCAGACTATACAGATTGAGTTCATTAAGTCTTTCCTGATACGTTTGATACTAAGGAGTGGCTCAAATAAGGGAACATGGAGATTGAAGGACATTCTGTCAGCCTCGGAATTCACATTTAATATCACAACTTGAGCGAGTCCTCGAGTTACAACCCACGATTGAGCCCAAAGTTTATGTTGCTAAAGGAGACATTTATTAAGTGACTTTCGCTCATTTTACGACCTTTCTAATCACAGCGGTGCAGTGGGTTACTGCAGTTGTTAAGTTAGTAACCTGGTTGTGTTAAATGCCGCTGACTTTGACTATATTTCCTGTATTTTATCTTACAATGGATATATGTTTATCCCAGGCATGTTTAAATTCAGTTACTGTGGATTTACCAGCCACGTCTCTGGAAGTTTGTTCCAAGGATCTACTACTCTTTCAGCCAAATAATATTTTCTCATGTTGCCTTTGATCTTTCCCCCAACTCACTTCAGATTGTGTCCCCTTGTCCTTGTGTTCACTTTCCTATTAAAAACACTTCCCTCCTGAACCTTATTTAACCCTTTAACATATTAACATATTTAAATGTTTCCATCATGTCCCCCCTTTTCCTTCTGTCTTCCAGACTATACAGATTGAGTTCATGAAGTCTTTCCTGATACGTTTTATACTTAAGACCTTCCACCATTCTTGTAGCCCGTCTTTGGACCCGTTCAATTTTCTCAATATCTTTTTGTAGGTGAGGTGAACTGAACACAGTACTCCAAATGTGGTCTCACCAGCGCTCTATATAAGGGGATCACAATCTCCCTCTTCCTGCTTGTTATACCTCTAGCTATGCAGCCAAGCATCCTACTTGCTTTTCCTACTGCCCGACCACACTGCTCACCCATTTTGAGACTGTCAGAAATTACTACCCCTAAATCCTTCTCTTCTGAAGTTTTTGCTAACACAGAACTGCCAATGCAATACTCAGATTGAGGATTCCTTTTCCCCAAGTGCATTATTTTACATTTGGAAACATTAAACTGCAGTTTCCATTGCTTTGACCATTTATCTAGTAAAGCTAAATCATTTACCATATTACAGACCCCTCCAGGAATATCAACCCTATTGCACACTTTAGAGTCATCGGCAAATAGGCAAACCTTCCCTACTAAACCTTCCCCTATGTCACTCACAAACATATTAAAAAGATACCTCTCCCAATGCCATTCCTATTTCTGTTCTACATTATTGCTGACTTCCAAGCATGTGTAATCTAGCCAAAATGAGCAAACCCATCCAGAAAACCAGAGATAAGTTTTTGCTTGTATCAATGTTCACCTTTCAAAGCAGGCCAGGTCAGGAAACAAGACACCACAAGAAATACTAGATCTCTGTTGATGTACAGTAGGCTCCAATAATAGACTATTGAAATACTGATAGAATTTCTATTCCCCTTTCCATTAGAGTTGAGCTTTCCTGCTTCCCTGTTTTCCTGGGCTAAGCTAATGTTTTATTCATGCTTGCCATATATTTTCTTGAAGACCTTCTTTGTATTCCTCTATAGCTGTGTTGACATTCACAAAAGTGAACATTAATGTATTGACATCATCAGGCTATTCTACCAAGCTCACCTAGCTATCTGCAAGAACAACAAGGAGCCCTAGATTTGGATATAAAAGACCCATGTCTTTTGCAGATTAACAGAGTTGATAGTGACCTTATAGGTCATCTAGACCAGGGGTAGGCAAAGTTGGCTCTTCTATGACGTGTGGCTTAGGAATTCTGGGAGTTGAAGTCCACAAGTCATAGAAGAGCCAACTTTGCCTAGCCCTGATCTAGACCAACATATTGCCCAAGCAGGAGATTAGATTAGATTAGATTTATTGGATTTATATGCCGCCCCTCTCCGCAAACTCGGGGCGGCTTTACACCATTTCTGACAGATGGCACTCTGTCTTATCAGCTTCCATTGATGAAGCTGATAAGTTTCAGTTCTGGAGACCTCACCTACAAAAAGATATTGACAAAATTGAACGGGTCCAAAGACGGGCTACAAGAATGGTGGAAAGTCTTAAGCATAAAACGTATCAGGAAAGACTTCATGAACTCAATCCGTATAGTCTGGAGGACAGAAGGAAAAGGGGGGACATGATCGAAACATTTAAATATCTTAAAGGGTTAAATAAGGTTCAGGAGGGAAGTGTTTTTAATAGGAAAGTGAACACAAGAACAAGGGGACACAATCTGAAGTTAGTTGGGGGAAAGATCAAAAGCAATGTGAGGAAATATTATTTGACTGAAAGAGTAGTAGATCCTTGGAACAAACTTCCAGCAGACGTGGTTGGTAAATCCACAGTAACTGAATTTAAACATGCCTGGGATAAACATATATCCATCCTAAGATAAAACACAGGAAATAGTATAAGGGCAGACTAGATGGACCATGAGGTCTTTTTCTGCCGTCAGTTTTCTATGTTTCTATGTTTCTAAGCTCCCACACCTTCTGAAGGCAAGCTATTCCATTTATTGATTGCTCTCACTGTCAGATCTCTCTGACCCTTCAAGGTTGGATTAGGAAATGACACCATTATGAGATGTATGCAGCGAGATCAAATATTTGCTTCAATGCAAGGCCATTTCCTTTTTCTTAAATCTTCATATTGCTGTTTCTATGAAATAAAAGTCCCTCAAACAGAAATATTGGTAAAACGAATCGCAAATTATTTTAACATTCCTATTATATTTTTATTCAGAGGCTAGGGTTACTGTAAATAGAAACATAGAAGTCTGACGGCAGAAAAAGACCTCATGGTCCATCTAGTCTGCCCTTATAGTATTTTCCTGTATTTTATCTTAGGATGGATATATGTTTATCCCAGGCATGTTTAAATTCAGTTACTGTGGATTTATCTACCACGTCTGCTGGAAGTTTGTTCCAAGGATCTACTACTCTTTCAGTAAAATAATATTTTCTCATGTTGCTTTTGATCTTTCCCCCAACTAACTTCAGATTGTGTCCCCTTGTTCTTGTGTTCACTTTCCTATTAAAAACACTTCCCTCCTGGACCTTATTTAACCCTTTAATATATTTAAATGTTTTGATCATGTCCCCCCTTTTCCTTCTCTCCTCCAGACTATACAGATTGAGTTCATGAAGTCTTTCCTGATACGTTTTATGCTTAAGACCTTCCACCATTCTTGTAGCCCGTCTTTGGACCCGTTCAATTTTGTCAATATCTTTTTGTAGGTGAGGTCTCCAGAACTGAACACAAATGTGGTCTCACCAGCATTCTATATAGCGGGATCATAATCTCCCTCTTCCTGCTTGTTATACCTCTAGCTATGCAGCCAAGCATCCTACTTGCTTTGAGAGTCAGTTTGGCATGATGGTTAAGGCATTATGCCAGAAACTGGCAGACTTGACTATGGCTTAAACTTTAGGCATAAAACCAGCTAAGTGACTTTGGAGCCAGTCACTTTCTCTCGGCCCTGGGAAAGGAGGCAATAGCAAAACAACCAACGTTCATATTTTCTTTTTAATAAATGTCCTTATTCAAACTGTGCTTTTAAAAAACCCCTCAGTGGATCAAAAATCGGATCAAAAACAATTTAATCCCTGTCTGAGTTCAATTCATTTGATAGTTATTAGAAATCTACTAATATTACAGCCTACGATTAAATCTCACTAACAAAAACAATAAATATAATCCATCTAAGTCGTCACAATTCAAACGCCTGCTTACTTGTAGGTACTACTTCTCATCTTGCGATCTCTCTCTTCTTTCTCTCTTCTCTCTCTTTTTTTCTCCCTTTTCTCCCTTTCTTTTCCCACATTACCTGTTGGATTCTTAAATATTACAGCTATAAGATATTTAAATAAGAACTCTGAATACGAAATATTTACATATGGACAAATACCTGAAATGTATATACAATGATATATATATAAGCTGTGATATAACAATACTGTTTACCCCACTCCCCTCCCACTTCTCTTTTCTGTACTCCCATCCCCCTTCCCCCTGTTTTATTCCTTTTTGTATAAATTAATAAAGTATTTTTTTTTAAAAAAAAAAAACCTCAGTGGAATCCAAGTAGGGAAAACCATCTTCAAATGAATACAGAAATGTCAATATTCTGTGACAGAAGAAGATAAGGTGGAGAAGTGAGCATGAAGATGACACACAGTGACATGTTTAAGATTTTCCCAGATTTTAGATGGTTCCTGGGGTTTTTATTTATTTATTCATTCATTCATTCATTCATTTATTTATTTTTATTAGATTTGTATGCCGCCCCTGTCCGTAGACTCGGGGTGACTTCCTAAGGGAATGTCTCTACTGGAATATGTACTTGGGGTGCTTTGTGAGTTGTCTTTATGTGGAGCAACTTATCCTATATCTCCTATACCTTTCCTCTATTCCTATATCTCTTCTTCTATTCTTTCATTGATATATTCTATTCCTATATCTCCTTTTCTATTATTTCTTAGATATATTTTACTATGAGTATCTCCTCTATAACCTTCATCATGTATTTTACTATGTGTATATTGATATATACCCACTAAAACCCTCATTGTGTATTGGACAAAATAAATAAATAAAAATAAATAAAAATGATTCACAGAAAAGCCCAAAACATGTGTTACAGTAAAGAGAAATTCCCTGAAGATGGGCTGCAGCACCTGTTTGCTTGGAAGACAAAATCTCTGTCCGATGGCCAACCCAAATTCATTATTCACATCATTATCCTGGGACATTTCATTAATTCAGGATACCTCTTATAAGTGCTATGTGCTTAGAGCTCGAAGCATTGTTAGAGACCCCGCACAGCCACTCCATCTCTCTTTTCTGTCGCTCCCCTCTGGGAGGAGGTTTTGAAGCATCTATAGCAGGACTCCTAGTTTCCTTTTGCCCTCCGTCTTGTAAACTTGCAGGATCCTTTTTTCCTCCCGCTGTGTTTATGTATACATTCAAAATAGACTGTGACGTTTCTTTGTGTCATATATATATGTGTGTGTGTGTGTGTACGTGGGTATATGCATAATGGTTATCTTTTGAGAGCAGAATGCAATGAAATTTCATTTTAATGTACTGTATGCTGATTAGTGTACATTTAAAGTGACAAAGTTTTTATTATTCTATTCAGAATTGTATCCTATTCCCTATTTCCTGTTCTGTTCTATTCCTATTCTATTCTACTCCACTCCATTCTATTCTATTCCATTCCATTCCTACTCTACTTTATTCTATTCTATTCCTACTCTACTCCACTTCAATCCACTCTATTCTATTCTATTCCTACTCTACTCTACTCTATTCTATTCTATTCCTACTCTACTCTACTCTATTCCATTCCTACTCTACTTTATTCTATTCTATTCCTACTCTACTCTACTCCACTCCACTCTATTCTATTCTATTCCTACTCTACTCTATTCTATTCTATTCCATTCCTACTCTACTTTATTCTATTCTATTCCTACTCTACTCCACTCCATTCTATTCTATTCCTACTGTACTCTACTCTATTCTATTCTCTATTCTATTCTCTATTCTATTCTATTCTTCATTTGTAATGGAATATTAGCACATTCCAACTGTTTCAGAAGGGATATGATAGAAGATTAAAGCTGAGATCAGCTGTATCTTTCGGCCAGAGAAGGGGAAATGGTCTCTTTGGAAATCTGCCAAAAAGAGAATTTACCTCTTATAGCAAATTGTCTTGAGACCGAATAATTGAAAGGAAAGCTGTTTACCCTTATCCACTTAGAGATGTACAGATGGTCCTCAATTTAAAACAGTTCATTTACTGATGGTTCAAAGTCACAACAGTACTGGGAAAAATTGACTTTTGACCTTTTTTCACACTGTTATGACCATTGCAGCATCCCCACAGGTCACTGGAATGTGGCTTGGTGACCCCAGGAACTCATATTTATGACGGTCTCAGTGTCCCAGTCATGTGATTCCCCTTTCGTGACCTTCTGACAAGCAAAGGTCAACAGAGAAGCCAGATTCACTTTGCAGCCTTGTTACTAACTTGCTAGCTGCAGTGATTCACTTAAAAACGGCGGCAAGAAAGTTCATAAAATGGGACAAAATTCACTTAATACATGTCTCGCTTAGCAACAGAAATGCTGAGCTCCCTTGCGAGTCAGTTGCCAAGAGTCTGAATTTTGATCACATGAAAGTGAACACAAGAACAAAGGGACACAATCTGAAGTTAGTTGGGGGAAAGATCAAAAGCAACGTGAGAAAATATTATTTCACTGAAAGAGTAGTAGATCCTTGGAACAAACTTCCAGCAGACGTGGTTGGTAAATCCAAAGTAACTGAATTTAAACATGCCTGGGATAAACATATATCCATTGTAAGATAAAATGCAGGAAATAGTATAAGGGCAGACTAGATGGACCGTGAGGTCTTTTTCTGCCGTCAGTCTTCTATGTTTCTATGACCACAGGGACCTGCAAACGACCCTAAGCATGAAAAACGGTCACAAGTCACTTTTCTCGGCCCTGCTGTAACTTTGAACGGTCGTTAAATGAACTGCTGTAAGTTGAGGGCTACCTCTTTACAATATGGAGAAGCTTGCCACTTTCACGTTTTGGCTCGCAAACAGCACTCGCCTGGTATCCCATCCCTCCCCATCCCTCTTGGCTCCAGGAGGCCAACCATAAAGATCTCCTGCAGACTCAGGGAATTTACCCGGAGCTGACTTCATCGCAGGCCCTTTAAGCCAGTCCTAAATTTGGCCAGGCCTGGGGGCCAGGAGGGGACAATGAAATTCAATTGGCTCAAGGCACTGATCGCCCCACAAGCTTGCTAGCTCTCAGGTCCCTTCGCCAAGCCAGAAATCACTATCCCGTTATAACTTCCTGGAGTTTCTTTTTTTAGAATACATAATGTTTTTAATATAAATTCAAAGAGATAAATGGTCAAAGCAATGGAAACTGCAGTTTAATGTTTCCAAATGAAAAATAATGCACTGGGGGAAAAGGAATCCTCAGTCTGAGTATTGTATTGGCAGTTCTGCGTTAGCAAAAACTTCAGAAGAGAAGGATTTAGGGGTAGTGATTTCTGACAGCCTCAAAATGGGTGAACAGTGCAGTCAGGCGGTAGGGAAAGCAAGTAGGATGCTTGGCTGCATAGCTAGAGGTATAACAAGCAGGAAGAGGGAGATTGTGATCCCCTTATATAGAGCGCTGGTGAGACCCCATTTGGAATACTGTGTTCAGTTCTGGAGATCTCACCTACAAAAAGATACTGACAAAATTGAACGGGTCCAAAGACGGGCTACAAGAATGGTGGAAGGCCTTAAGCATAAAACGTATCAGGAAAGGCTTAATGAACTCAATCTGTATAGTCTGGAGGACAGAAGGGAAAGGGGGGGACATGATCGAAACATTTAAATATGTGAAAGGGTTAAATAAGGTTCAGGAGGGAAGTGTTTTTAATAGGAAAGTGAACACAAGAACAAGGGGACACAATCTGAAGTTAGTTGGGGGAAAGATCAAAAGCAACGTGAGAAAATATTATTTTACTGAAAGAGTAGTAGATCCTTGGAACAAACTTCCAGCAGACGTGGTAGATAAATCCACAGTAACTGAATTTAAACATGCCTGGGATAAGCATATATCCATCCTAAGATAAAATACAGAAAATAGTATAAGGGCAGACTAGATGGACCATGAGGTCTTTTTCTGCCGTCAGACTTCTATGTTTCTATGTTTCTATGAGATAAAACTTACAAAGCTTCTGTCCCCTCCAGTTCACTATTGTTTGCTTTAGACGAGAGCTAAGGAGCTTGAAATAGGCCTATATTAGTCTCCCTTTATTTCTTTGTCAGTAAATATAAATTTAACCACCACAAACACACACACACAGAGTTTGTCACGAAAGCCACTGCCTGCAAAGGCTCCTGGAATTGGGCTGAACTCAAAAGGAATATACTCCATCCCATATTTGGGTAGACCATGTTGCTCTGATTAAAAAGCAATTGTTTGCTTTTTATTCAATCCATCTCCCCAGAGTCTTCAAAACAACCCAAACAAGCAAAAACGATGATATTTCTCATCACTGTTTATTTAAGATTTTGCAGGATGCAATCTGGGAGCAGAGATTTGGTCTTCTGAACTTTTGGGACTCGTGCTGAAGCCCATCTTCAGGGAATTTCTTTCTGGACCGACCCAGATTGGATCCTGCAACATTATCGTGGGACACGTATTTCCGCCTTCGTTTGTGATTTAATATTTTATTCATTTGTTTGTTATACTCCTCCACTCGAAACAGAATACCCTACGAGACCAGACTTTCAATCCTGGGCCTAGAAAGTTTAGAACTAAGACGCCTTAAACAAGATCTAAGTATTGCCCACAAGATCATATGCTGCAACGTCCTGCCTGTCGATGACTACTTCAGCTTCAACCACAACAACACAAGAGCACACAACAGATTTAAACTTAATATTAACCCCTCCAAACTTGATTGTAAAAAATATGACTTCAGTAACCGGGTTGTCGAAGCGTGGAACTCATTACCGGACTCCATAGTGTCATCCCCAAACCCCCAACACTTTACCCTTAGATTATCTACGGTTGACCTCTCCAGATTCCTAAGAGGTCAGTAAGGGGCGAGTACAAGTGCACTAGAGTGCCTTCCGTCCCCTGTCCTATTGCTCTCCTATATCTCCTATATCTTTCTTCCATTCCTATATCTCTTCTTCTATTCTTTCATTGAAATGTTCTGTTACTATATCTTCTTTTCTATTCTTTCTTAGATATATTTTACTATGAGTATCTCCTCTATAACCTTCATCATGTATTTTACTATGTGTATATAGATATATACCCACTAAAACCCTCATTGTGTATTGGACAAAATGAATAAAATAAATAAATAAATATTCACATCAGGAGCTCAAAACAGCAAACAGTGCCCCTTCCTCTCAGTTTTTTTCCCCTACGACAATTCTAACAGAGTGATTGGACCGAAGTCGCCCACTTAGTTGAAACGTGACTCTCCCTGGAGCCGAGGTGGCGCGGTGGGTAGAGTGCAGTACTGTAGGCCACTAAAAGCTGATCGCTAGATCTACAGGTCAGCGGTTCAAATCTCATCACCGGCTCAAGGTTGACTCAGCCTCCCGTCCTTCCGAGGTGGGTCAAATGAGGACCCGGATTGTGGGGGCAATAGGCTGGCTCTGTTAAAAAGTGCTATTGCTAACATCATGGTATGTTTGTGTGTGTGTCTGTTAGTATATGGGGTTCTTTTAAATCTTGTATAAATTTTAAAGTTATCTGGATTATTTATGATTTGTTCTATCTTGTTGTGAACCGCCCCGAGTCTTCGGAGAGGGGCGGCATACAAATCTAAATAATAAATAAAATAAATAAATCTTGTAAGCCGCCCTGAGTCTAAGGAGAAGGGCGGCATAAAAAAAAAAAGAATAAATAGGTGGAATTTAGGAGCTATCCTTAGATCACATCCAGTTATTAAACTATCTTACCTGGTATTGTCAGCATTGATTGACATCAGTCCTTCAAAATGTTAACAGGATAGGACCTCAACTGTGGGAATGGTCTTCCCATTCACAGCTGCAGAGTTGACTCCTTCACACACTCCATGGGACATGATTCTCTTTCGTCCCTATATTTCAAATCCCCCAATGTATTAATATTATTATTATTATTATTATTATTATTATTATTATTATTATTATTATTATTATTTATTAGATTTGTATGCCGCCCCTTTCCGTAGACTCGGGGCGACTCACAACACAATAAAAACAATTCATAACAAATCTAATAATTTACAATTTAAAATATTAAAAAAACCCATTTTTAAACAGACATACATACAAGCATACCATACATAAATTGTATAGGCCCGGGGGAGATATCTCAGTTCCCCCATGCCTGACGGCAGAGGTGGGTTTTAAGGAGTTTACGAAAGGCAAGGACGGTAGGGGCAGTTCTAATCTCTGGGGGGAGCGGGTTCCAGAGAGTCGGGGCCGCCACAGAGAAGGCTCTTCCCCTGGGGCCCGCCA